>NW_027662312.1:477500-729141 GCF_963422515.1 Blennius ocellaris | reverse complement strand
GTTATTTCTGAGAGGGAAAGCTATGCTGGGCCTGGCTGACATGGGGAGGGAGCTCCAGGTGAGCTCAGGACTGCAGTGCCCCGCCCCCCCCCCCCCCCCCCCCCCCCCCCCCCCCCCCCCCCCCCCCCCCCCACACACACACACACACACTGAGAGGCCCCCAGGCCGTCACTCATCACCTCTGCTCCTGTTTATTTACGCCAGGTCTCCTCCTCTAAGCCTTGTTTTCCTAATGATGCCACTAAAGCGTATTAAGTGACACATGACAAGCATACTTTCACCTGAGGCCGTTTTAATTGTTGCCCCCGGTGCTCCGTTAACAAAGCGCTGGATGCCAGAGGCTTGGGTGTCTCTGCTAAGCTCCTGTGTGGAGAAGCACTGACGGACGTGTTGATAGTGGAAATGACTCCCCTTTGTCTCCTGAGCTCTTTAATACACTGACTGATTCCTAAGCTCACTCTTTTGTTTTCTTCTCTTTGTTTTTTTTTTTTTTTTTTTTTTTTACAGCAATTCAAGAAAAATCTAAAGGGGGTGAATGGAAACAAAGACTTTGACCAGGACATGTTGGAGGATATCTACAATGCTATCAAGTAAGCAGCAGTTGATCCGTGAGTCAGTAGAAAGCTGTGATCATCACTCAGTCATGATCTATGCTGTGTAGATCAGAGGCTTCTACATGTGAATGTAGAGTTCAGCAGGCTTCAGTCTCGAAACTCTTTTTAAGTGCAGGTGGATGATGTGATGTAACTTTTAGACCTCGATGTGTCATGACGCTGTTGAAACGTGGAGTCCTCTCAGTATCTCTGCTCCTCACTTGATGTCACACACACCTTATTATCAGGTTGATTTCGTGACTGTCTTTATTATTTATTTCTGTCTTTAGTTGGAGAATAACTTCAGAATAAGACTTTTTCCCCCCCCTTACTTTTCTGTGTTTTTAATGTAACTGTAATTGAAGTTGAGCTCGGTGCTGCGGTGTCGGACTGAAGCAGCCTGAATAGGACGGAGAAAGATGGCGTTAAAGATGGAGTTGAGCGGAGCGACTGTGGTTCTGTTCCAGTGAAGACAAAGATCCAATGAATCCGTGTGTCCGTAGTGGGATGTTTGATGACCCGCAGTGGGCCGGAGGCGTGATGCTGTCCCTGCCGCCTGCTCTGCTCCTCTGTAGGAACGAGGAGATCGTGATGCCCGACGAGCAGACGGGTTTGGTGAAGGAGAACTACGTCTGGAGCGTGCTGCTGCACCGCGGAGCCACCCCCCGAGGGCTCTTCCTCCACGTGCCGGCAGGCAGCTACGACCACGACCTGTTCTCCATGACGTGGGGTCCCACCATCGCAGCCCTCTCCTACGTCTTTGATAAGAGTCTGGACGACAACATCATCCAGAAGGCCATCGCGGGCTTCAGGTCAGCTCCTTACGACTGCCTCTCAATGCAGCGTCTCTCTGATAGTCCAGAACAACGTGTCACATGGCGGAAATGGTCCAAAGTAGTGGCTTGTTCCAGGTACAGCGGCAAGAATTGAAGGCTGTGTGACGTTAACGCCCTCTCTCTCCCTGTCTGCTTCCAGGAAGTGTGCATGATCGCAGCTCACTATGGCTTCAGTGACGTGTTTGATAATCTCATCATCTCCCTGTGCAAGTTCACCACTCTGAGCAGTGAGGTGAGGAGGAAACCCTTGTCCACACGGAGACGATGTCTCCCCCTGACCGGCTGCCATCATCAGGAATATGCTGTACAGCCATGGATCAAACTGCCATAGCTGGACTAAAACGAGTCCACACAAGTTTATTAGCCACTTTTTGGTTGACAAATTACAATGATAGTTCCAAACTGAGTGTACAACCAGGAGGAATCTATGCTAAGATGTTTCCATAGTTACTTTTGAGACTAAATACTGATGAAGAAAGTGGAGGGAGAAGCTCTGAATGTTTCAGTTAAAACACATGTGTTTGTATTGACTGTTTTAATGTCAGTGAGATCAATTAACATGAGCTTTAGTGTAAATCCACAGTGACAACAGCAGGAGACTATGTATCAATATCTTCATATAAAGAGCTTGAACTCGCTGGAACAATGACATTTTAATTCCCACAATTTACTTTAAGAAGGTCTGGTATGAAACTCTGCTCTACACTGTCTGAATGTTCATCGTCTGAGGCCAAACGTTTCTAGATCTGTTAATGTGGATGGGTGAGTCCTCCTTCAAATGTTGGTCCACATGTGGCTCAGACACTGTCTGAGGACTGAGCTGCTCACTGGGTGACACCAGGCTGACCTGGAGAAACCAGAGTTGTACTGCCCCCTGCTGGATTGTAGCTGGTAAAGCTTTGAGGAGGCCACATGCCCAGCTGTGGTTCTCTTTTAGAATAAAAATTGGGAATCCACTTTTGGCAAACCTACAACAGAAGAGAGCTGCGTTTCATAAACAGAATAGAAACAACTTTTTCCTGTAATTCAAGTGTAAACAGCTGTAATGATGCACAGGGAAGGTTTTCTTGCTAGTTGGATTATTCTAATCTCGTAGCTCTGCATGTATATGGTGTGTAACACCTGTCTAGCTATGCAGTAAAGCTTATTGTATGGTTGTATTTCTTTCTCCATTACACTTCCAATCAGTCTTAATAGGTGGAAACCAAATGATGGTGATTTTACCATCATTGCCTGCTGTGATGACCTGAAATCTGGTGGTGTGTGTGTGTGTGTGTGTGTGTGTGTGTGTGTGTGTGTGTGTGTGTGTGTGTGTGTGTGTGTGTGTGTGTGTGTGTGTGTGTGTGTGTGTGTGTGTGTGTGTGTGTGTGTGTGTGTGTGTGTGTGTGTGTGTGTGTGTGTGTGTGTGTGTGCGCGTGTGCGTGTGTGTTCCTGCAGTCTGTGGAGAATCTCCCCACTGTGTTCGGCAGCAACGTTAAAGCTCAGACAGCCGCCAAGACGGTGTTCGACCTGGCTCATCGCCATGGAAACATCCTGAGGGAAGGCTGGAAGAACATCATGGAGTCCATGCTGCAGCTCTTCAGGGCCGAACTGCTGCCCAAAGCCATGGTGGAGGTCAGGACGGCTCCCACACTCCTCTGAGCGCTCTGTATGGTCTGATCTCTGTGTCCTCTGATGATCACTGATGATCTCTGCTGATCACTGCTGATCACTACTGATCACTGATGATCTCTGATGATCTCTGCTGATCACTGCTGATCACTACTGATCACTGATGATCTCTGCTGATCACTACTGATCACTGCTGATCACTGCTGATCACTACTGATCACTGCTGATCACTACTGATCACTACTGATCACTGAGGATCTCTGATGATCACTGATGATCACTACTGATTACTGATGATCTCTACTGATCACTATTGATCACTGATGATCACTGCTGATCACTACTGATCACTGATGATCACTACTGATCACTGATGATCACTGCTGATCTCTGCTGATCACTGATGATCACTACTGATCACTGCTGATCTCTGATGATCACTGATGATCTCTACTGATCTCTGATGATCACTGATGATCTCTACTGATCACTGATGAGCTCTACTGATCACTGATGAGCTCTGATGATCACTGCTTATCTCTACTGATCACTGCTGATCTCTACTGATCACTGCTGATATCTACTGATCACTGCTGATCTCTACTGATCACTGCTGATATCTACTGATCACTGATTACCTCTACTGATCACTGATGATCTCTACTGATCACTGCTTATCTCTACCGATCACTGCTTATCTCTACCGATCACTGATGATCACTGATCATCTCTACTGATGACTGCTTATCTCTACTGATCACTGATGATCTCTACTGATCACTGATGATGACTGATGATCTCTACTGATCACTGATGATCTCTACTGATCACTGATGATGACTGATGATCTCTACTGATCACTGATGATCTCTACTGATCACTGATGATCTCTGCTGATCACGACTGATCTCTGCTGATCACTATTGCTGATCTCGCTCAACACTTATGATCACTGCTGATCTCTGCCTCATCACTCTTTTCTCAGGTGGAGGATTTTGTGGAGCCAAATGGGAAAATTTCTCTTCAGAGAGAAGAAACTCCTTCCAACCGGTAAGACCGTAGTTTCTACCACATCTCAAGAACAAAGCAGCAACTTGTTCATGTTTTATCTGGTGAACCAGTGGACGTGTTGACACCAGTGGACGTGTAGACACCAGTGGACGTGTTGACACCAGTGGACGTGTTGACACCAGTGGACGTGTCGACACCAGTAGACGTGTTGACACCAGTGGACGTGTTGACACCAGTGGATGTGTCGACACCAGTAGACGTGTTGACACCAGTGGACGTGTTGACACCAGTGGACGTGTTGACACCAGTGGACGTGTTGACACCAGTGGACGTGTCGACACCAGTAGACGTGTTGACACCAGTGGACGTGTTGACACCAGTGGACGTGTTGACACCAGTGGACGTGTTGACACCAGTGGACGTGTCGACACCAGTAGACGTGTCGACACCAGTAGACGTGTAGACACCAGTGGACGTGTTGACACCAGTGGACGTGTTGACACCAGTGGACGTGTTGACACCAGTGGACGTGTAGACACCAGTGGACGTGTTGACACCAGTAGACGTGTAGACACCAGTAGACGTGTAGACACCAGTAGACGTGTAGACACCAGTGGACGTGTAGACACCAGTGGACGTGTAGACACCAGTGGACGTGTAGACACCAGTGGACGTGTAGACACCAGTGGACGTGTTGACACCAGTAGACGTGTAGACACCAGTAGACGTGTAGACACAAGTAGACGTGTAGACACCAGTAGACGTGTCGACACCAGTGGACGTGTCGACACCAGTAGACGTGTCGACACCAGTAGACGTGTCGACACCAGTAGACGTGTAGACACCAGTGGACGTGTCGACACCAGTGGACGTGTCGACACCAGTAGACGTGTAGACACCAGTGGACGTGTAGACACCAGTGGACGTGTCGACACCAGTAGACGTGTCGAAACCAGTAGACGTGTTGACACCAGTAGACGTGTTGACACCAGTGGACGTGTTGACACCAGTGGACGTGTCGACACCAGTAGACGTGTAGACACCAGTAGACGTGTAGACACAAGTAGACGTGTAGACACCAGTAGACGTGTCGACACCAGTGGACGTGTCGACACCAGTAGACGTGTCGACACCAGTAGACGTGTCGACACCAGTAGACGTGTAGACACCAGTGGACGTGTCGACACCAGTGGACGTGTCGACACCAGTAGACGTGTAGACACCAGTGGACGTGTAGACACCAGTGGACGTGTCGACACCAGTAGACGTGTCGAAACCAGTAGACGTGTCGAAACCAGTAGACGTGTCGACACCAGTAGACGTGTTGACACCAGTGGACGTGTTGACACCAGTGGACGTGTCGACACCAGTAGACGTGTCGACACCAGTGGACGTGTCGACACCAGTGGACGTGTCGACACCAGTAGACGTGTCGACACCAGTGGACGTGTCGACACCAGTGGACGTGTCGACACCAGTAGACGTGTCGACACCAGTGGACGTGTCGACACCAGTGGACGTGTCGACACCAGTGGATGTGTTGACCGCCCTCACTGGTCCTTGTGCTCCTCAGTGGGGAGTCGGCGGTGTTGAGCTTCGTCAACTGGCTGACGCTGAGTGGAGCAGAGCAGTCTGGACTCAGAGGACCGTCCACAGAGAACCAGGAGGCCAAGCAGGCTGCTGTCCTCTGCATTAAGGTACAAACCCTCACATCCTCACATCCTTGTCTGTCCACACCACAGTGTAATATGTCTTCTTCACTTGATTTAAAATCAACTGACGTAAACTTCCTGTTTCGGTTCAGTTTCTGTCTACAGTTAGTAGAGTTGTGTTTCCATAGAAACAAAGAGATTTCCTGTGATCCAGTCTGAAGGTTCTCCCTGTGTTGAACACGTCATTGTGTCTGCTGTTGCAGCAATGTGACCCCGAGAAGCTGATCACGGAGAGTAAATTCCTGCAGCTGGAGTCTCTACAGGAGCTCATGAAGGTCAGTTTGATCACATGATCACTTTCTGCTGAGCTCAGTCTGATCCTGTGGACAGGTTCAACCCCCCCGGCCTCCGCTCATACTGCATTCATTTACTTTTTAACTTTTATTGGTTCTTTTCTGGCATGTGGGTTTTCAAACAATTCTGCAATCACATACGTAATCGGCACACACACACACACACACACACACGCACTCTCCTGATGTAAACTGTGCAGCTCTTGAACTGAGACTCTTAATGTTTTACAGTTTTTAATTTCGACATCTTACGCTGGAAGAAAATCTACAAAGTGGCTCATGACGGTCCCAGAACAAAACGTCTCGGTCAAATTGTTCTTTTAGTTAACATTCCTGAAAAGGGGTCGGAAGAAGTAAACTTATCAAATCATACCCCTTCTCCAACATTCAATAGTTATACTTGGTAATTATCTTAATGTTTTAAGAATAGTTGGTATTATATCTGTAAATATAATAAGAATGATATCTAATATATAAAAAACTATATATATACCGTATTTTCTGCCCTATAAGGCACCGGATTATAAGGCACACCTACATTGATTGACATAATTTACAACTTTGTTCATATATAAGGCGCACCGCCCTATAAGGCACATGGAATAGACCAGTGGTCATAACCTTTATAGCTCAAAGCCATTAGGTTACATTTTCCACTGATTCTAACACCCAGAGAGGTGCACACACTTTATTTTGATAGTCCTACCTGCAGCCTATGCCAGGAGGACACTACACACAAAACCTTCTTCACTGCTGGTTGACAACTTACAACTACCCGTAATAAACTAAACTACATGAACTAAGCAACAAAAACACAACACAACACAATTATTACCGACACCACAAACCAAATATAACCCCAATAATTGCATTTAAAACACCACAAACAGCTGCAATGAATTATGGGAGTTTCTATCGGCTGCACTGAGGAGCTCAGGTTGAATTTGTCGCTGCAAGGCATGATGTCCCATCATGCCTTGCAGCGACAAATTCATGTTTTGTGTTGTTGGAGGTTATTGTGGGTTGTTGTTGGGCTTGGTGTTGTGTTGATTGTGTTTATGTGTTTTTGTCCCCCAGTTTAGGGAGTCATTATTTCATGTAGTTTATTTTGGTTTGTTAGAATGTTGGTGTGCAACCATGAGTGATGAAGGTGTTGTGTGGAGTGTCGTCCGCTCTGAAGATCCGGTTGAGAAGTTAGAGTTGTCAAAATAAAAGCTTCTGGTTGTTCAGCTGGCAAATAGCAGTCTTGAGTAGAGCAAATCTTCCATATATAAGGCGCACCGGGTGATAAGGCGCACTGGCAGCTTTTGAGGAAATTTGAGGTATTTAGGTGCCTTATAGGGTGGAAAATACGGTATATATTTTTTATTTATTTATTTTTTTTTGTAATTGATTTCATTGTTTTTCCACTGAAGCTTGTAAAGGATATTTATTCAGGGAAAACCACGGAATGAGTGTCTACTCAACACACAGAATATTTAAATTAAAAAACGTATTTTTATGACGTCCTTTTATCTTTGTGTCAATGCTGTTTCTACCCAAGACTAGCAAAATAATAAAAACATAAATCAATTTATTAAAAAAACATCTATCCAGTGATGCTGGTAGCGTGTTAATTAATAGCGCGTTACTCTCGTAAAAGCACTTTTTTCAGTAACTAGTAATCTAACGCGTTACCGTATTTTCCGCCCTATAAGGCGCACCTAAATACCTCAAATTTTCTCAAAAGCTGCCAGTGCGCCTTATAGCCCGGTGCGCCTTATATATGGACGATTGTTCTACTCAAGACTGCTATTTCACAGCTGAACAACCAGAAGCTTTTATTTTGACAACTCTAAAATTGCAACCGGATCTTCAGAGCGGACCAGACTCCACACAACACCTTCATCACTCATGGTTGCACACCAACATTCTAACAAACCAAAATAAACTAGATGAAATAATGACTCCCTAAACTGGGGAACAAAAACACATAAACACAATCAACACAACACCAAGCCCAACAACAACCCACAATAACCTCCAACAACACAAAACATGAATTTGTCGCTGCAAGGCATGATGGGACATCATGCCTTGCAGCGACAAATTCAACCTGAGCTCCTCAGTGCAGCCGATAGAAACTCCCATAATTCATTGCAGCTGTTTGTGGTGTTTTAAATGCAATTATTGGGGGTTATATTTGGTTTGTGGTGTCGGTAATAATTGTGTTGTGTTGTGTTTTTGTTGCTTAGTTCATGTAGTTTAGTTTATTACTGGTAGTTGTAAGTTGTCAACCAGCAGTGAATAAGGTTTTGTGTGTAGTGTCCTCCTGGCATAGGCTGCAGGTAGGACTATCAAAATAAAGTGTGTGCACCTCTCTGGGTGTTAGAATCAGTGGAAAATGTAATCTAATATCTTTGAGCTGTAAAGGTTGCTGACCACTGGTCTACTCCATGCGCCTTATACGGCGGTGCGCCTTATATATGAATGAAGTTATAAATTATGTCAATTGATGTAGGTGCGCCTTATACACCGGTGCGCCTTATAGGGCGGGAAATACGGTACTATTTCTAAACCAGTAATCAGATTAAAGTTACTGGTCCAAGTCACTGTGTTGCTATCATAGTGTCCAGAAGGACCAGTTTCTTGTTTACAAAGCCGCTTTATTGTTAAACAGAACCATCCTCCTCCCAATAGAAACAGACGCTGCAGCTCATCTGCCCCGCCCCCTTCTCCACTCTCAGCCAATCACAGGCCAACTCGCTCTAACGGTGCGTTCAGGGAACACACAAGAATTGGAACCAACCATCGTCATCGATAAACCTTAACATTGCAATAAACCCCCTCTTTTTAAATCAATTAATCAATGACAGACTTTATTTATCCAGGAGGGGAAAATAACGTCTCATAGAGCAGGTAGTGCTAATAAATAAATAATGTAACAACATCTCTGGGTAAATAAATATCAGTAATAGTAAAATGTGATCATAAAAGCGTGAGTCAGATATAAATACAACAAAGAATGAAGGTCAAAGGTTAAATATGTATAAACAAGGTGCAGGAGGCAGGGTCAGCAGGTTTTATGTTCAGACGATGGGGGGTGGTGGCAGCTGCTGAAAGTAACTAAAAGTTGCTTGTAATCTAGCCTAGTTACTTTTAAATACAAGTAATCGGTGAAGTAACTAAGTTACCTTTTTAAAGTAGTAACTAGTAATCAGTAATCTGATTAGTTTTTTAAAGTAACTGTGGCAACACTGCATCTAACCTTAGTATGGGTTTAGTTTGCCACTTTGAGAATTTAAATCTTTGTAGAAACAAAGTTGTACATTTATTACTATTACATGAACAAAGTGGCAATAATATACTGTAACACACACACACACACACACACACACACACACACACACACACAACCATGAATTACGTCTGTGGTAAGTAAAGCTAATGACTTTCACTTTCTCAATCAGACGTCAGGAAACGTTTTAAAGTGTAACAACAAATTGAAAAAAAAGCAAATTAAAACACCTGCAGCAGACCTAAATTCTGATCGAATGTTTGTGGTTTCTATTTGTTGTTCTCCAACATTCTAAAAGCAACACAGACACAGTTTTCCTTTTGAAGGGATGCTTTAAGGTTTAATTCAAAAAGGGCTATTACTTTTCATGGTCACCATCTTGAGAATACAGTGTCGGTTACACCAGGACATAGTCACACATGTGACCCTGAACGCCCTGCTGCTCCACTCAGGCCCTGATATCCGTGAGTCCTGATGAAGAGACGTATGATGAAGAGGACGCTGCCTTCTGCCTGGAGATGCTGCTGCGGATTGTTCTGGAGAACCGGTACCAAGCTGCACTGTGACAACATCACCCCCGACTCTGCTGTCTGCAACACTGTGTAAACCGTGTGTGTGTGTGTGTGTGTGTGTGTGTGTGTGTGTGTGTGTGTGTGTGTGTGTGTGTGTGTGTGTGTGTGTGTGTGTGTGTGTGTGTGTGTGTGTGTGTGTGTGTGTGTGTGTGTGTGTGTGTGTGTGTGTGTGTGTGTGTGTGTGTGTGTGTGTGTGTGTGTGTGTGTGCGTGTGCAGGGACCGTGTGTCCTGTGTGTGGCAGACTGTGAGGGACCACCTCTGCCACCTCTGTGTTCACACTAATGAGAGCTGCTTCCTGGTGGAGAGAGCTGTGGTGGGACTGCTGCGACTCGCCATCCGCCTGCTGCGGCGAGAAGACATCAGCTCTCAGGTAACACACACACACACACACACACGCATGGGGTCTTTTCCACCAGAAAGAACCAGGTTCTAGTTCTGGTCCAGGTCCAGACTGAGCACCAGTTCTTTGTCTTTCCACCACCAAAGCCCCGCCCTATCGGGGGCTAAACGGGGGCTCAGCTGGCTTCACATCGTTGCTGGACCAGAGCAGGGTCTGTCACGTCATACTTTTAAACACAAGTAATCGGTGAAGTAACTAAGTTACCTTTTTAAAGTAGTAACTAGTAATCAGTAATCTGTTTAGTTTTTTAAAGTAACTGTGACTTATCTCTGGAGTCATCACTGCCTACGAGGGGGAGGAGACGCTGAACTGGCTTTCTGAAATCTACAGTTAACATCGACAAACATAAGAAACGCCAACAGAGCTCCTGGTTCCTGGTCCAAACCACTGGTACAGTCCGTCTCCTGGTTCCTGGACCAAACCACTGGTACAGTCCGTCTCCTGGTTCCTGGACCAAACCACTGTTACAGTCCGTCTCCTGGTTCCTGGACCAAACCACTGTTACAGTCCGTCTCCTGGTTCCTGGACCAAACCACTGGTACAGTCCGTCTCCTGGTTCCTGGACCAAACCACTGTTACAGTCCGTCTCCTGGTTCCTGGACCAAACCACTGTTACAGTCCGTCTCCTGGTTCCTGGACCAAACCACTGTTACAGTCCGTCTCCTGGTTCCTGGTCCAAACCACTGTTACAGTCCGTCTCCTGGTTCCTGGACCAAACCACTGTTACAGTCCGTCTCCTGGTTCCTGGACCAAACCACTGTTACAGTCCGTCTCCTGGTTCCTGGACCAAACCACTGTTACAGTCCGTCTCCTGGTTCCTGGACCAAACCACTGGTACAGTCCGTCTCCTGGTTCCTGGACCAAACCACTGTTACAGTCCGTCTCCTGGTTCCTGGTCCAAACCACTGTTACAGTCCGTCTCCTGGTTCCTGGACCAAACCACTGTTACAGTCCGTCTCCTGGTTCCTGGACCAGACCACTGTTACAGTCCGTCTCCTGGTTCCTGGTCCAAACCACTGTTACAGTCCGTCTCCTGGTTCCTGGACCAAACCACTGTTACAGTCCGTCTCCTGGTTCCTGGACCAGACCACTGTTACAGTCCGTCTCCTGGTTCCTGGACCAAACCACTGTTACAGTCCGTCTCCTGGTTCCTGGTCCAAACCACTGTTACAGTCCGTCTCCTGGTTCCTGGACCAAACCACTGTTACAGTCCGTCTCCTGGTTCCTGGTCCAAACCACTGTTACAGTCCGTCTCCTGGTTCCTGGACCAAACCACTGTTACAGTCCGTCTCCTGGTTCCTGGACCAAACCACTGTTACAGTCCGTCACCTGGTTCCTGGACCAAACCACTGTTACAGTCCGTCTCCTGGTTCCTGGACCAGACCACTGTTACAGTCCGTCTCCTGGTTCCTGGACCAGACCACTGTTACAGTCCGTCTCCTGGTTCCTGGACCAGACCACTGTTACAGTCCGTCTCCTGGTTCCTGGACCAAACCACTGTTACAGTCCGTCTCCTGGTTCCTGGACCAAACCACTGTTACAGTCCGTCTCCTGGTTCCTGGACCAAACCACTGTTACAGTCCATCTCCTGGTTCCTGGTCCAAACCACTGTTACAGTCCGTCTCCTGGTTCCTGGACCAAACCACTGTTACAGTCCGTCTCCTGGTTCCTGGACCAAACCACTGTTACAGTCCGTCTCCTGGTTCCTGGACCAAACCACTGTTACAGTCTGTCTCCTGGTTCCTGGTCCAAACCACTGGTACAGTCCGTCTCCTGGTTCCTGGACCAAACCACTGTTACAGTCCATCTCCTGGTTCCTGGACCAAACCACTGTTACAGTCCGTCTCCTGGTTCCTGGACCAAACCACTGGTACAGTCCGTCTCCTGGTTCCTGGACCAAACCACTGTTACAGTCCGTCTCCTGGTTCCTGGTCCAAACCACTGTTACAGTCCGTCTCCTGGTTCCTGGACCAAACCACTGTTACAGTCCATCTCCTGGTTCCTGGTCCAAACCACTGTTACAGTCCGTCTCCTGGTTCCTGGACCAAACCACTGGTACAGTCCGTCTCCTGGTTCCTGGACCAAACCACTGTTACAGTCCGTCTCCTGGTTCCTGGTCCAAACCACTGTTACAGTCCGTCTCCTGGTTCCTGGACCAAACCACTGTTACAGTCCGTCTCCTGGTTCCTGGTCCAAACCACTGTTACAGTCCGTCTCCTGGTTCCTGGACCAAACCACTGTTACAGTCCGTCTCCTGGTTCCTGGACCAGACCACTGTTACAGTCCGTCTCCTGGTTCCTGGACCCTGCCGGCACTACTTTGGTGGAATCAGTGACGTACCGACGTGGCTCTACTGCCTCCTGACTATGGAAACACAAACCAGTTCTTTGGAGCTCCTCATGAAGAACCTAACTAGAACCTGGTTCTCCCTGGTGGAGGAGCCTTCAGTGTGAGGGGGGAGTGCAGACACTCCACTCTGCACTGAAGACCTCTGCCCTGTGGAGACGTGTCATTAGAAGTGGTGAAGAGTCTGGTCCACTGCACTGTTCAGATGGAGATCTCCTCTGTCCCTCAGGTGCTCCTCTCCCTGCGCCTCCTCCTGATGATGAAGCCTCATGTCCTGGCCCGGGTCAGCAGGGAGGTGGCCTACGGCCTCCACGAGCTGCTGAAGACCAACGCAGCCAACATCCACTGCACGGACGACTGGTACACACTCTTCTCCCTGCTGGAGTGCATTGGAGCGGGAATCAAACCTCCGGCCTCCTTCAGGCTGGCCTCGTCCTCCGTCGACCACGACACAGGTCACTGTCCGTCTCTGCACCCCTCAATCAGTCTGTAGCTCCTCTCATGATGGCATCAGTGGTCTTTATGATCTTGATCAGCTTCAGCACCAATAAATTGCTGATAGCGATTACGTTTAAGCACATGTCACATGCATAGACAGCAAGATGAAAACATTTCACTGCTCACAGAGGAAACAACATAGTGAGTTTGTTTACAAGGGAAGTGTTTGTTGTAAAATGTCCTGCCTGGTTATTTCCATCTCCTCCTGAGCGAGGACACACTCCGCTGTGCTGGAGATGTTGTGGTGTGTGTGATCAGCCGTCATTACACCTTGTTTTTCCTCAACAATTCTACTTGTCTGCGGGCCCCTCCATTCTCTTATGGGGAGGTGAGCCCGTCCTGGTGTGACCAACCAGCAGGTGTTGATGGTGTGTGTGTGTGTGGTGTGTGTGTGTGTGTGTGTGTGTGTGCAGGAGCTCAGTCAGACAGCGAGCTGACCTCTCATCATCCCAGCGAGCTGAACCTGGACCGAGGATACACCTCCGACTCCGAGGTCTACACCGAGCACAGCAAGGCCAAGATCCCCCGGTCCACCACCGAGCTGGACGTAGCGAGCAGTGGATGGCTCGTGGTCAGAGCACGCACACACACACACACACACTGTCACACACACACACTCCTCCATGTGCGTTAAAGTTTCGCTGGCTGCTGCTGTGTTCCAGGTGGGGAAGGATGACCTGGAGACCGGCAGGAGCCCGGCGGTGAAGGCCCAGCTGAACCACCCGCTGGTGAACCAGTACAGTCTGACCCTGGGTCAGGACCTGGGCCAGCACGACACCAAGTCCCTCATCAAGTGTGTGGAGACGCTGTCCTTCATCGTCAGAGACGCAGCACACGTCACCCCGGACAACTTTGAGCTGTGCGTCCGGGCCATACGGGTGTTTGTGGAGGCCAGCCTCAACGGGGGTGAGACTCACACACACACACACACACACACACACACACACACACACACACACACACACACACACACACACACACACACACACACACCATCCTATTTCTGGGGTGAAGGGTACGGCCACATCACGGCGCTCCAGGGAACCGATGTGGGTCAAGGGTCAGCAGTGACCAGTCTGCAGTGGGCATCGAACCGGTGATCCCCCGACCCTACATCCACCTCTTGAACCTTCAGACCATCTTGTGCTGAAACAGTGGAGCGACGTGGCGTTTTGGGCTCTTCTCGGATCACTTGACTGCCGTCTTACTGTGACTTCTTCTTGAAGGCTACCGGAACCACGACAAGAAGAAGAGCCACAAGTACGACCCATCCAAGTCTCGCACCAGGAAGAAGGCGGGGGGGCGGGAGAAGGACGGCGGCGGCAGTGCGAGGCGAGGCGGCAGCAGAGCGTCCAGCCAGCGGCTGTCCCGCGCCCACAGTGACGACGAGGAGGACGAAGGTGTCCCAGCCAGCTACCACACGGTGTCATTACAGGTTAGTCAGGACGTAAGTACAACAGCCCTCTTTACCCTTCTACCCTCACCCAAAGCCTCACGGAGGAACAGCTGAGCTGAGCTGTTCCACCGCGTTCATCATCCGAGCCTCAGAACATGGTGGAACAGCTCTGAGCTCAGGTTCAACTTTCTCATTGTGAACAGCAGCGTCCAGCTCCTGCTGAAGCTCCTCCTCCTCCTGGGAGGAGGAGGAGCTCCTCATTGAAAGACCGCATGTCGTGTCGCGCCCCATTTCAATGAACCAGTTAACAAAGCAACCAGTGAGCAAAGCGTTGCATGGAAACAACAATGGAGGATTTACAGCCCAGGAAATAATTAAACATTGAGGGCCAGTCCAGTCACGGCCAATCAGCAGTTGCTGCTCCTCCTCACAGACCCGTTCCTCAGTGCAAGGTCCCTGAACGGAGAGGTGGCGGAGAGTCCTAGCCGGTGGTCACAGTTTGTTTCCGTACCATCCACAACTTTTTCAGTAAAAACCCGCCACGCTCCCGCACAAGTCTCTGTTTGCATTTAAAGAGGGAGGCGGAGATTTACCTCACAATTAGACATGGGATTTTTTTTCCCCCAACGATTCTGATGGGCTATCGGCTTCATGCTTCCCGTTACACTGCCCCCTACAGGTGGATATGCAGGTCTGTGTTAATGAGAATTATTTTGTAAACAGAGGGGAAATATCTGTCTTTGTAAAAACCTTGGTATGTTTGAACGTGGCCTCTGAGCAGCAAGGATTCAAAAACAACGAAAGGTGGTGAGGAGCCATCAGAGGGAATGTCTGCAGGATAATGGCAGCTGATCTCCTGCACTTAATCCCCTGCAGCTGATCTCCTGCAGCTGATCTCCTGCACTTAATCCCCTGCAGCTGATCTCCTGCACTTAATCCCCTGCAGCTGATCTCCTGCACTTAATCCCCTGCAGCTGATCTCCTGCAGCTGATCTCCTGTACTTAATCCCCTGCAGCTGATCTCCTGCACTTAATCCCCTGCAGCTGATATCCTGCAGCTGATCTCCTGCACTTAATCCCCTGCAGCTGATCTCCTGCAGCTGATCTCCTGCACTTAATCCCCTGCAGCTGATCTCCTGCACTTAATCCCCTGCAGCTGATATCCTGCAGCTGATCTCCTGTACTTAATCCCCTGCAGCTGATCTCCTGTACTTAATCCCCTGCAGCTGATCTCCTGCAGCTGATCTCCTGTACTTAATCCCCTGCAGCTGATCTCCTGTACTTGATCTCCTGCACTTAATCCCCTGCAGCTGATCTCCAGCAGCTGATCTCCTGCACGCAATCCCCTGAAGCTGATCTCCTGCAGCTGATCTCCTACAGCTGATCTCCTACAGCTAGGGCTCCATGTACAAATGGTACGGTCATACAAAAGTCTGGTGTACGTTGTTTGCACCGAAGTGAGCGTTGAAATGTGCAGTGCCTCACGCCAACCTCCTGTGTGGCGAACACGCGTTTCTACAGCTGTTCAGGCTTTGGCGACATCTAGAGGCGAAGGCCGACATGCATCCAGGTGAGCCACAGTGATGCACTGGGCAACATCAAGGAGCAGTTTGCAACATAACGTGAACTTCTACTCACATTAAGATTGAAGGTGTTTGGTGATTGGCTGCTACCAGACCACTGAACCCTGAACGTGGGCCCAGACTGCTGGGAGCCCTTTCTATACTAAAACCTGCACCTTCAGTGGCTCAGACCGGGACCAGGACCCTAGTGGGTCAGACCAGGACCAGGAGCCTAGTGGGTCAGACCAGGATGTGCTCAGCCGTTGGCTCCATGTTAATGCTGGTGTTTGTGGCCTCAGCTCTTAGACCTGATGCACACCCTGCACACCCGCGCCGCCAGCATCTACAGCTCCTGGGCCGAGGAGCAGCGCCACCTGGAGGCCTCCGGCAGGAAGATCGAGGCTGATTCTCAGACTCTGTGGACGAGCTGCTGGTGTCCCCTGCTGCAAGGTAGAACCCCCCCCCCCCCCCCCCCTCCCCCCCCAACAGCACAGACAGTGGTACAGTCCATTACATCTCTGAGCAGCTCCAATATAAACACAGACACACATCGTGAGGAAACACCTGATTACTTTTTAAATACAAATATGACATTTTGTTAGCGGGTCAACTATTTAATTCTCTACGCAAACAGTTGAGCTGCGGTTAACGAGTGTGTTCCCGTCGTGTCCAGGCATCGCCTGGCTCTGCTGTGACGCCCGGCGGCAGGTCCGCATGCAGGCCCTCACCTACCTGCAGAGGGCGCTGCTCGTCCACGACCTGCAGACACTGGACGCCACTGAGTGGGAGTCGTGCTTCAACAAGGTGCGCAAATGACTTTCAACTGGCCACACACCAAACTGTCTCCTACTAAATCAAGTGTTACGTTGTGTGTGTGTGTGTGTGTGTGTGTGTGTGTGTGTGTGTGTGTGTGTGTGTGTGTGTGTGTGTGTGTGTGTGTGTGTGTGTGTGTGTGTGTGTGTGTGTGTGTGTGTGTGTGTGTGTGTGTGTGTGTGTGTGTGTGTGTGTGTGTGTGTGTGTGTGTGTGTGTGTGTGTGAGACAGGTGCTCTTCCCGTTGCTGACAAAGCTGCTGGATAGCATCAGTCCAGCAGATGTTGGAGGGATGGAGGAGACCAGGATGAGAGCCTGCACACTGCTGTCAAAGGTTGGTACACACACACACACACACAGTTTGTGAAAATGTTCACTCTTCAAGCTTGGACATTATGGTGTCCCCCAGGGGACTGTGCTGGGACCTAAACTATTGATTCTTTATTTAAATGACATCTGTAAAATCTCTGAAATACTTCTCAGTAATGAAATGAGTGAGTGGTTGGTGGTGGTCAGAGGGTGAGAGAGTGAGAGAGAGTGGTTAGTGGTGGTCAGAGGGTGAGAGAGTGAGAGAGAGTGGTTGGTGGTGGTCAGAGGGTGAGAGAGGGAGAGAGAGTGGTTGGTGGTGGTCAGAGGGTGAGAGAGGGAGAGAGAGTGGTTGGTGGTGGTCAGAGGGTGAGAGAGGGAGAGAGAGTGGTTGGTGGTGGTCAGAGGGTGAGAGAGGGAGAGAGAGTGGTTGGTGGTGGTCAGAGGGTGAGAGAGTGAGAGAGAGTGGTTGTTGGTGGTCAGAGGGTGAGAGAGTGAGAGAGAGTGGTTGGTGGTGGTCAGAGGGTGAGAGAGTGAGAGAGAGTGGTTGGTGGTGGTCAGAGGGTGAGAGAGGGAGAGAGAGTGGTTGGTGGTGGTCAGAGGGTGAGAGAGGGAGAGAGAGTGGTTGGTGGTGGTCAGAGGGTGAGAGAGAGTGGTTGGTGGTGGTCAGAGGGTGAGAGTGAGAGAGTGGTTGGTGGTGGTCAGAGGGTGAGAGTGAGAGAGAGTGGTTGTTGGTGGTCAGAGGGTGAGAGAGTGAGAGAGAGTGGTTGGTGGTGGTCAGAGGGTGAGAGAGTGAGAGAGAGTGGTTAGTGGTGGTCAGAGGGTGAGAGAGTGAGAGAGAGTGGTTGGTGGTGGTCAGAGGGTGAGAGAGTGAGAGAGAGTGGTTGTTGGTGGTCAGAGGGTGAGAGAGTGAGAGAGAGTGGTTGGTGGTGGTCAGAGGGTGAGAGAGTGAGAGAGAGTGGTTGGTGGTGGTCAGAGGGTGAGAGAGTGAGAGAGAGTGGTTGTGGTGGTCAGAGGGTGAGAGAGTGAGAGAGAGAGAGTGGTTGGTGGTGGTCAGAGGGTGAGAGAGTGAGAGAGTGGTTGGTGGTGGTCAGAGGGTGAGAGAGAGTGGTTGGTGGTGGTCAGAGGGTGAGAGAGTGAGAGACAGTGGTTGGAGGTGGTCAGAGGGTGAGAGTGAGAGAGAGTGGTTGGTGGTGGTCAGAGAGTGAGAGAGTGAGAGAGAGTGGTTGGTGGTGGTCAGAGGGTGATAGAGTGAGAGAGAGTGGTTGGTGGTGGTCAGAGGGTGAGAGAGTGAGAGAGAGTGGTTGGTGGTGGTGAGAGAGTGAGAGTGAGTGGTTGGTGATGGTCAGAGGGTGAGAGAGTGGTAGTGGTAGACCTCAGGTAGTGACCCTCAGGTAGTGACCACATGTAGTGACCACAAGTAGTGACCACAGGAAGTGACCACATGGAGTGACCTCAGGTAGTGACCACAGGAAGTGACCACAGGTGGTGACCACAGGAAGTGACCACATGTAGTGACCACAGGTGGTGACCCTCAGGTAGTGACCACAGGAAGTGACCACAGAAATGACCACATGTAGTGACCCTCAGGTAGTGACCACAGGAAGTGACCCTCAGGTAGTGACCCTCAGGTAGTGACCACAGGTAGTGACCACAGGAATGACCTCAGGTAGTGACCACAGGTAGTGACCCTCAGGTAGTGACCACAGGAAGTGACCCTCAGGTAGTGACCACAGGTAGTGACCACAGGAATGACCTCAGGTAGTGACCACAGGTAGTGACCTCAGGTAGTGACCACAGGAATGACCTCAGGTAGTGACCACAGGTAGTGACCACATGTAGTGACCACAGGTAGTGACCACAGGAATGACCTCAGGTAGTGACCACAGGTAGTGACCTCAGGTAGTGACCACAGGAATGACCTCAGGTAGTGACCACATGTAGTGACCACAGGTAGTGACCACAGGAATGACCTCAGGTAGTGACCACAGGTAGTGACCACAGGTAGTGACCACAGGAATGACCTCAGGTAGTGACCACAGGTAGTGACCTCAGGTAGTGACCACAGGTAGTGACCACAGGAATGACCTCAGGTAGTGACCACAGGAATGACCTCAGGTAGTGACCCTCAGGTAGTGACCACAGGTAGTGACCACAGGAATGACCTCAGGTAGTGACCACAGGAATTACCTCAGGTAGTGACCCTCAGGTAGTGACCACAGGTAGTGACCACAGGAATGACCTCAGGTAGTGACCCTCAGGTAGTGACCCTCAGGTAGTGACCACAGGTAGTGACCACAGGAATGACCTCAGGTAGTGACCACAGGAATGACCACAAGTAGTGACCCTCAGGTAGTGACCACAGGAAGTGACCCTCAGGTAGTGACCACAGGAAGTGACCAGCTGCTCCTCTGGTTTCCTCCTCAGGTTTTCCTCCAGCATCTTTCTCCTCTGCTGTCACTGCCCACCTTCGCTGCCCTCTGGCTCACCATCCTGGACTTCATGGACAAGTACATGCATGCTGGGTCCAGTGACCTGCTGGTGAGACACACACACACACACACACACACACACACACACACACACACACACACACACACACACACACACACAAGAGAAAAGTTGACGCCTGGAAAATGAAAGCTGTTAAAACATGTAGAATAATTATTAATAATAATAATTGTGTGTGTGTGTGTGTGTGTGTGTGTGTGTGTGTGTGTGTGTGTGTGTGTGTGTGTGTGTGTGTGTGTGTGTGTGTGTGTGTGTGTGTGTGTGTGTGTGTGTGTGTGTGTGTGTGTGTGTGTGTGTGTGTGTGTGTGTGTGTGTGTGTGTGTGCAGCTGGAGGCCATCCCAGAGTCTCTGAAGAACATGCTGCTGGTCATGGACACTGCAGGAATCTTCCACAGCGCCGACTCCAGGACAGGATACTCTGACCTGTGGGAGATCACCTGGGAGAGGATCGTGTGCTTCCTGCCTCACCTGAGGGAGGAGCTGTTCAAGCAGACTGTCATATCGGGTACACACACACACACACACACACACACACACACACACACACACACACACTAGTTTTCAGTCGTGTGGTTCAGACTGGTCACGTGTCTCATGTCACCTATAGATCCTGCACCCAGTCCTCCAGCAGAACCTGTGCATCCTGCAGCGCCGGCCGGCCGACCTCCTTCCCCCCCGGAGTCTCCTCCTTCTGCCCAGCCCCCCTCCCCCTCCCCCTGCCCCTCCCCCATCCCAGCAGAGGCTCCGCCCACCAGTAGGCCTGCAACTCCTGAGGAACCTCAACTGACCCGAATCAACGGTGAGAACATGACATGTCACTACTGACGGTGACAGACCGTCACTACTGACCGTCACTACTGACCGTCACCACCGACCGACACCACCGACCGTCACCACAGACCGTCACCACCGTCACCGTCACCACAGACCATCACCACCGACCGTCACCATCACCACAGACCGTCACCACAGACCGTCACCACAGACCGTCACCACAGACCGTCACCACCGACCGTCACCACCGACCGTCACCGTCACCACAGACCGTCACCACAGACCGTCACCACCGGCCGTCACCACAGACTGTCACCACCGACCGTCACCGTCACCACCGACCGACACCACCGACCGTCACCACCGACCGTCACCACAGACCGTCACCACCGACCGTCACCACCGACCGTCACCACCGACCGTCACCGTCACCACAGACCGTCACCACAGACCGTCACCACCGGCCGTCACCACAGACTGTCACCACCGACCGTCACCGTCACCACCGACCGACACCACCGACCGTCACCACCGACCGTCACCACAGACCGTCACCACCGACCGTCACCACCGACCGTCACCACAGACCGTCACCACAGACCGTCACCACAGACCGACACCACCGACCGTCACCACCGACCGTCACCACAGACCGACACCACCGACCGTCACCACCGGCCGTCACCGTCACCACAGACCTTCACCACAGACCTTCACCACAGACCGACACCACCAACCGTCACCGTCACCACAGACCGTCACCACCGACCGTCACCGTCACCACAGACCGTCACCACAGACCGTCACCACCGGCCGTCACCACAGACTGTCACCACCGACCGTCACCGTCACCACCGACCGACACCACCGACCGTCACCACCGACCGTCACCACAGACCGTCACCACCGACCGTCACCACCGACCGTCACCACAGACCGTCACCACAGACCGTCACCACAGACCGACACCACCGACCGTCACCACCGACCGTCACCACAGACCGACACCACCGACCGTCACCACCGGCCGTCACCGTCACCACAGACCTTCACCACAGACCTTCACCACAGACCGACACCACCAACCGTCACCGTCACCACAGACCGACACCACCGACCGTCACCACCGACCGTCACCACCGACCGTCACCACCGACCGTCACCACCGACCGTCACCACAGACCGTCACCACAGACCGTCACCACCGACCGTCACCACAGACCGTCACCACAGACCGTCACCACAGACCGTCACCACAGACCGTCACCACCGACCGACACCACCGACCGTCACCACCGACGGTCACCACCGACGGTCACCACCGACCGTCACCACCGACCGTCACCACAGACAGTCACCACAGACAGTCACCACAGACCGTCACCACAGACCGACACCACCGACCGTCACCACCGACCGTCACCACCGACCGACACCACCGACCGACACCACCGACCGTCACCACAGACCGTCACCACCGACCGTCACCACCGACCGACACCACAGACCGACACCACCGACCGTCACCACAGACCGTCACCACCGACCGTCACCACCGACCGTCACCACCGACCGACACCACAGACCGACACCACAGACCGACACCACAGACCGTCACCACCGACCGTCACCACCGACCGACACCACAGACCGACACCACCGACCGACACCACCGACCGACACCACCGACCGTCACCACAGACTGACACCACCGACCGTCACCACCGACCGTCACCACCGACCGTCACCACCGACCGTCACCACCGACCGTCACCACCGACCGACACCACCGACCGACACCACAGACCGACACCACCGACCGTCACCACCGACCGTCACCACCGACCGACACCACAGACCGACACCACCGACCGTCACCACAGACTGACACCACCGACCGTCACCACCGACCGTCACCACCGACCGTCACCACCGACCGTCACCACCGACCGTCACCACCGACCGACACCACCGACCGACACCACAGACCGACACCACCGACCGTCACCACCGACCGTCACCACCGACCGACACCACAGACCGTCACCACAGACCGTCACCACAGACCGTCACCACAGACCGACACCACCGACCGTCACCACAGACCGACACCACCGGCCGTCACCACCGACCGACACCACAGACCGACACCACAGACCGACACCACAGACCGACACCACAGACCGTCACCACCGACCGTCACCACCGACCGTCACCACCGACCGTCACCACAGACCGTCACCACAGACCGTCACCACAGACCGACACCACAGACCGACACCACCGACCGACACCACCGGCCGTCACCACCGGCCGTCACCACAGACCGTCACCACAGACCGACACCACAGACCGACACCACCGACCGACACCACCGGCCGTCACCACCGACCGACACCACCGACCGACACCACCGACCGTCACCACAGACCGACACCACCGACCGTCACCACAGACCGTCACCACAGACTGTCACCACAGACCGTCACCACCGACCGTCACCACAGACCGACACCACAGACTGTCACCACCGACCGTCACCACCGACCGTCACCACAGACCGACACCACAGACTGTCACCACAGACCGACACCACAGACTGTCACCACCGACCGTCACCACAGACCGTCACCACAGACCGTCACCACCGACCGTCTGGTCTAATATCAATGTCTGTACCTGGACAAAGGCTTTAATGAGATCAAACTGAGGAGACGACGAGCTGATCTTCTAGTTTTCTGTCCCCAGAAGTGAGTCGGTGCCTCTGCAGCCTGTAGAGGGCAGTACTGAGCACTGGTTGTTCTGACTGGAAGAACAAATCGAAATAAGCTTTAATTCTACATTAAATTAGGAAGTTTGTCACACTAACTAGTTTATACCAGGATGTAAGTGATCAAGCACACCAGAGTAACCAGCTTCATCCAGACTGACCACTTTAATCCAGGTTTAACCAGGATAACTCGGACTGACCAGGTTAGTTAATGTGCTGCTGGGAGAGATTGTGGATTAGTAATCTGACTCTTGTGTGTCTCCTGTGTAGGATCGGACTTCTCCCCCCCAGCCACCCCGCCAGGACCTCTGACCACGTCCCCCACCCAGGGGGTGCCCTCCCCCCTCATCCTGCAGCCCCTGGCCTCCCCCCTCCAGGTGGGGGTCCCTCCCATGTCCCTGCCCATCATCCTCAATCCCGCCCTGATCGAGGCCACCTCCCCCGTGCCCCTGCTGCCCGGCCCCCGACCCACCAGCCCCTCTGACCAGGTCCAGTAGAAGCTCCCATCATGCTCTCTGTTCATCAGCGGCTTCTCACCAGACCACCACCTCCTGTCCAGTGTCCTCCTTCCTCCTCGGACCCCCTGGACCAACTGGGAGCGTGAAACCGTCTCCACTGGCGTCACATCAAAAGTAAAAGAAGAGTTTGACCCGGACATTTGGTTCTGGGACCGTCGTGAGACACTTCTCTGCCATCGGAAGACGTCAAAGTTAAAAACTGTAAAACATGAAGAGTCTCAGTTCAACAGCTGCACAGTTTACATCAGGTCTGTCTGTCTGTCTGTCTGTCTGTCTGTCTGTCTGTCTGTCTGTCTGTCTGTCTGTCTGTCTGTCTGTCTGTCTGTCTGTCTGTCTGTCTGATTGATTCAGTGTAAAGTGGAGCAGTGGCATCACTCCTCGTATATATAATTTATTGTGTGTGTGTGTGTGTGTGTGTGTGTGTGTGTGTGTGTGTGTGTGTGTGTGTGTGTGTGTGTGTGTGTGTGTGTGTGTGTGTGTGTGTGTGTGTGTGTGTGTGTGTGTGTGTGTGTGTGTGTGTGTGTGTGTGTGTGTGTGTGTGTGTGTGTCATGGAGCTGTGTGTGTACTTGTACAGATCTCTTCAGTGTTTTCCAGAGCAGGTTGATACTTGAACAGGAAGTGACATGAATATAACGTGTACATATTATATATAATAAATCTATAAATGAAAGCTAATGTACTTTTTACTATGTAATAAATCTGATGGAAACAGTTTTGAGGAAGTTTTGTGTGTTTTTCAAAGAGCAGCTGAATCTCTCACACACAGTGTTCATTGTGTGTGTGTGTGTGTGTGTGTGTGTGTGTGTGTGTGTGTGTGTGTGTGTGTGTGTGTGTGTGTGTGTGTGTGTGTGTGTGTGTGTGTGTGTGTGTGTGTGTGTGTGTGTGTGTGTGTGTGTGTGTGTGTGTGTGTGTGTGTGTGTGTGTGTGTGTGTGTGTGTGTGTGTGTGTGTGTGTGTGTGTGTGTTGTCTGGCCTCTGAAGGAAGTCACATATTGTATTAAGACACAATGGAGGCAGAGTTCATCTTTTCACCCAGACACCCGAGTGTCTGGGTGAAAGGACGAGTTGTCATGACGACGAGTGTCGTCACGACGCCCGGGAGCTGCGACTGTCTTAGTTATTTGCCGTCGACTCAGATCAGAAGGTGTTTGTGTCGTTTGTTTAGTTGAAGGATTGGGAGATGTGTTCTGACCAGCCTCCACCAGCAGGGCTGAGGGGCCGTCGTCGGGGAATCCAAGATGGCCGACAATATGTCCGCTTCCTTGCGATCGCCGCCATTTTGTTTTGCCATTTCGATGCGAATCACCACCACAGTGCCACTGTTGGTGGGAGGCAGTACTACATGGAATATGGCTGCTTCCTGCAGGTCGCCGCCTTGTTTTGTTCTGAAGCACAGTCACACTGTCGCTGGGAGGCAAGAGAACATGATCCACAATACAACCGTGCTCCTGCAGAACTGAAACCTCGCCAGTGCGGTATAAAAATGGTGGCTTGCGGGCGCCGACATACTCGTTTGCAGTTGTCGACATACTAGTTCGTGGCCGCCGCCGTATGTGTATGTGGTCGCCGACATATTTAAAAGGACAAGTGACGTCACTGCTTCAGTTACGTCACGGTTTCATGGATCATGTTCAGTTTGAAGAAGCACAAGAACACTGGAGGAACATCCAGGAGATATAATGTGAATAAAGCTCAGAGTGTTTATAAGGTCCAGAGCCAAGTGGATTGAAGAGCGAGAATCACCCCCCCCCCCCATCATATTCCATATTCAATATCTCTCTGAACCTATTTCAGCAAGACACTGCAGCTGGAACCACATCTGGAGAATTCAGCTACTAAACTGCCTACTCCATTCATTCATTCATTCATGCAGTGACAATGTGGTGCATTAAGCAAAACTAACTACAAGGATGGAGAGTAACTGTAGTTACTTCAGCAGGAAAGGAGTAAATGTCATGTCCATGACAAACCTTCAAAAAGTACCTCTGACAACTTTAAAAGAATCAAACATCCATGAATCAAGTCATTGTTCTTTATTTTATACACAAGCACAGGTGACTGATAGAGAAAAGTCATATGAGCAAGTGTGGAAAGGAAAAGTCCCTCTAACAGGAACACACCTTTGTAGAGAGGACAGGAGAGAGGACAGAGGAGAGGACAGAGGAGAGGACAGGAGAGAGGACAGGAGAGAGGACAGGTGAGAGGACAGGTGAGAGGACAGGAGAGAGGACAGGTGAGAGGACAGGAGAGAGGACAGACAGATAGATAGACAAGAGAGAGATCCACTCTGAAAGCTCTGCCTCCATTCTACTTTTAGAAAAACTAGGAACCTCCAGTAAACCAGCACTGTGAGAACCAAAAGTAAAGATTCCAATAGACGAGATGTAAAGAGCATCAGTGCAGCTACACTCTACTATCAGGTGAAAACAGGAAGTAATCAGAGTACTACACCATCACCAGGTGAAAACAGGAAGTAATCAGATTACTACACCATCACTAGGTGAAAACAGGAAGTAATCAAAGTACTACACCATCACCAGGTGAAAACAGGAAGTAATCAGATTACTACACCATCACCAGGTGAAAACAGGAAGTAATCAGATTACTACACCATCACCAGGTGAAAACGGGAAGTAATCAGATTATTACACCATCACCAGGTGAAGACATGAAGTAATCAGATTACTACACCATCACCAGGTGAAAACAGGAAGTAATCAGATTACTACACCATCACCAGGTGAAAACAGGAAGTAATCAGATTACTACACCATCACCAGGTGAAGACAGGAAGTAATCAGATTACTACACCATCACCAGATGCATTCAGACTCTTGTTCATCATGGAGGTTGGTTCTCCAGTGAGAGAGTTAGAACGTTAGGTTGGTTCTCCAGTGAGAGAGCTAGAACGTTAGGTTGGTTCTCCAGTGAGAGAGCTAGAACGTTAAGTTGGTTCTCCAGTGAGAGAGCTAGAACGTTAGGTTGGTTCTCCAGTGAGAGAGCTAGAACGTTAGGTTGGTTCTCCAGTGAGAGAGCTAGAACGTTAGGTTGGTTCTCCAGTGAGAGAGCTAGAACGTTAGGTTGGTTCTCCAGTGAGAGAGCTAGAACGTTAGGTTGGTTCTCCAGTGAGAGAGCTAGAACGTTAGGTTGGTTCTCCAGTGAGAGAGCTAGAACGTTAGGTTGGTTCTCCAGTGAGAGAGCTAGAACATTAGGTTGGTTCTCCAGTGAGAGAGCTAGAACGTTAGGTTGGTTCTCCAGTGAGAGAGCTAGAACGTTAGGTTGGTTCTCCAGTGAGAGAGCTAGAACGTTAGGTTGGTTCTCCAGTGAGAGAGCTAGAACGTTCTCCACTCGGCCTCCAGCTTGTGTGACCTGAGCCCATCAGGATGTTGATGATGATGTGAAAAACACTGACAAGCTGCATGTAGATGGTTTCAAAAGACAAAATATTGACCACTACTTCTATGATGTCCTCCATTGATTGATCGTCTTACTTCTGGAACATCTAAAACATAACCTGTGACCCCTGGATGACCCGGAGGAAGTTTATATCTTCAGGTGTCACTCCAGGGCACTTTCCTTTTTTTCTTCTCGCGCGCAGTTTGCTGGAAGATTGTACAGCTGCCGTTGCTTGGAGCTCCGTGACCGTGGTAGGTCGGAGCAGCGATCATTCGCCCTCCAGGAGCTGCGACGGTGAGTGTTTGTGTAGCAGTAGCTTCACTCATTAGCAACCCCTGTTGGCACAGGCCGCGTTAGCGCCGCCTCCCCCCAGCATACGGTTTGTGTTCGGTCCTGCCGACATGCGCTGGACGAGGTAAGTAGGCTCTTATTCGGCAGACCGGCGGTTTGTTTGAAAAAAAAAAAAAAAAAAAAGAGAGGGAGATTGTCGGTGACGGCCGCGTTTGCACAGCCTCCTCCCGACGCTTAAGTTAGCGACTTTGTTTGCTGGTGGGCAAACCCAGCGTGCGTTTTGTTTACATTAGCTTCACCGGCTGTAAGCTAGTGACATCCTCTGTTGGAAAGCCCGGTTCGGGTGAGGACCACGGTACGGTGGTTGTTTTTTGTTTGTTTTATTTGGGCTTCTACTGTGCAGGCAGCGTGCGCGCTCCCTTCCCCAGTATACTGTCCTTATACTCGGCCGCTCTGCGGCATTCGCGCTCAGCTAAGCTGAGAAGTGTGTAGTATCACCGGACAGGCGGCGTACGCGCCCCCTCCCTCTGTTTAACGAGGACAGCTGTGAGTAGCGTCCTGTCAGTGCAGCTACAATGGATGGCTCTCACGGCTGCACATCCTGTGGGGCTTCTTTACAGCCAGAGGATGGCCATGACCTGTGCCCCGCATGCCTCGGTTCTGAGCATCTGCGGGAGGCGCTGTCGGCCAAACCCTGCATGAACTGCAGCTTTTTGCCTTGGGCAGTAAGGGTTGCCAGGTTGGCGGGGGTGGAAGGCTCAGTAGCTGAAGTCGACATCCCCCCGGGCCAGCCACCTCCAGCCCGTCGGACACGCTCTAAGCGGCGGGCAGAGGCTACGGCGGCTGCCCCCTCCAGGAGGAAAGCGAAGTCTGACCGTGATGGGTTATCCTCTAAAGTAGAGCGACTGTCTGCTGAATTGGCCCACATGAGATCGCTGCTGGCTGACAGCCAGCCAGTTGTCCCCCTGGTGGCTGAAGTGGCACTCTCGCCCGCAATGCCAGTGCTGCTGCCCGAGGAGGGTACACTCTCTTTGGCAGCCTCGGCTAGCCATTTCTGCGATTATGGGGAGGATTTGGATGCTGGACCCCAGATGTCTGAGCAGGGCTCCCACTCCTCAGATCAGAGTTCAGGGGCTGAGGGGGAAGACAACTCCATGCGCGCCATCATGCGCCTGGCTCTACAGCGGTTGCACACAGCTGTCCCACAGCAGGCAGAGGCTGCACCGGCCAGCGCCTTCTTCAGACGCAGGCCCGCCCCCACAGCCTTCGCAATTCCACATTCAGAGGATTGTCTGAAGGAGTTACAAGCCTGTTGGAGGGACAGTAAGGCTTGCTCCCGTCTCTCTGCAGACGGACGGACCCTGGCAGCCATGCATAATGCAGTAGGGGCTGGCCTGGATCGTGCTCCGGCCATCGAGCCTGCCATTGCTTCTCTTATTGTTTCTCCAGATGAAGCACTGCGAAGGGATGCTCGGTGCCCTCGACCCCAGTGTCGAATAACTGATGACCTTCTTACGAGGGCTTATGATGCTGGAGCACGTGCTGGTCGCATGGGGAACTCCCTATCACACCTCATGTTGGCCCTCTCGGCATCACTGCAGGAGGGCAGTGTAAATGCAGATGCGGCCGCTTTTTGTGATGCTTCATTGGAAGCTTTTGGGCTCATGTCTAGAGAGCTTGGTAGAATGATGTCCATTTTGGTCCAAACTCGTCGGCAGGTTTGGCTGTCCCAGTCGTGGGTGGTTGCCACCCTGACCCACGGGTACAAACTTCAATTCCGCCGCCGGCCCCCCACACCCGGCCGGGTCAGAATGACACCCATCAGCGACCCGGCAAAGGCTCTCGCATTAGACCGGGAGTTGTCCTCCCTCCGGGCCAAAGGCGCCATCGAGCCTGTGGACCCTCGGTCTTATCACAGAGGGTTCTACTCGACGTATTTTCTGGTGGTGAAAAAAACTGGTGGGTTCCGCCCAATCCTGGACCTCAGAGGGTTGAACAAATTTATGAAGGTCAAAACTTTCCACATGCTGACCACAGCAGATGTCCTGAGCACGGTGGCGCATGGGGACTGGTTCACGTCGATCGACCTCAAGGACGCGTACTTTCACGTACCAATAGCTTGGCATCACAGGCAGTTTCTGCGCTTCGCATACCGCGGCCGCCACTGGCAGTTCAGGGTGCTGCCCTTCGGGCTCTCTCTCTCCCCAAGGGTCTTCACAAGATGTGTGTCTGCAGCTCTTGCACCTCTACAGTCTCAGGGTTTGAAGGTTCTCCCGTACCTGGACGACTGGCTGATCTGTGCTCCATCCCGTGCCCAGGCGTCCCGGGACACGGAGCATCTCCTGTCCCATGTGGCTCGACTCGGCCTCAAGGTAAATGTGGGGAAGAGTTGCCTGGTGCCTTCCCGGGTCACAGATTTTATTGGGGTTTCATTGAACAGCATAACAATGACAGCGAGACCCTCCCCCCACCGTGTAGATGATATTTATCACCAGCTGGCCTTATTCAGAGAGGACCGCTGGCTGACTTATGTCACATTCCTCCGTCTTTTGGGCAAGCTAACGTCAGTCTCGGGGGTAGTTCCTCTGGGCATGCGGTCGCTGCGCCCGCTACAGAGGTGGCTGAACAGCTTCCACTTAGATGCCAAGCTGCACAGGCACAGGAAAGTCAGGGTGTCACGGCGGTGTCTCTGCGCCCTGGCTCCGTGGAGGGACAGGGCTTACATGCTCAAGGGTGTCCCTATAGGCTCTGTTCCATCTCGCAGGGAGGTGATTACCACAGACGCGTGCCCCTCGGGATGGGGTGCGGTGTGGCAGAGCAGGACGGCCCATGGGCGATGGCCTGTGGAAGACCAAAATGCACACATCAATGTGTTGGAGCTGCGTGCAGTTCACCTGGCTCTCAGGCACTTCTTACCACACCTGAGGGACAAGCATGTCCTAGTGAGGTCGGACAACACGGCGACGGTGTATCACATAAACCATCAAGGTGGTACGAAGTCTGCACAGCTGCTGAAAGTGGCGAGGGAGCTCCTCACATGGGCGGCCCCCCGCTTAATCAGCATAATGGCTATGCATATACCGGGGGAGCAGAACCACCTGGCAGACTTCCTCTCCCGGCAGAAACCTCCGTCAGGGGAGTGGCGCCTCCACCCGGAGGTACCACACATTATATGGAGCCTATTCGGCAGGGCAGGGGTGGACCTCTTCGCTTCGGAGCAGTCAACCCACTGCCCCCTGTGGTTCTCCTTGGCCGAGACAACCAGTCCCTTAGGCCGGGACGCGTTGGCTCATCCTTGGCCAGATGGCCTCTTGTACGCCTTCCCTCCGTTTCCTCTGATTCGGTTGGTACTCCACAGGGCCCTTCAGGGTGGCCACAGCATCCTACTTATAGCTCCCTTCTGGCCAGGAAGGAGCTGGTTTCCGCTGCTGCACAGCCTCTGTCGAGGCACGCCTTGGCGCCTTCCCGACAGGAAGGATCTCCTGTCCCAACTGGCAGGGCAGATATGGCACCCCAATCCGCAACGCCTTCAACTGTGCGTTTGGCTGCTGGGGGCCCCGAGGCGCTCCTGAGCGTCTGTGCCGACCCAGTTAGGAATACTATTATGAATGCAAGAGCGCCATCCACTCGCCTCCAGTATGAGAACAGATGGAAACTGTTTTCCGACTGGTGTGTGAGGCGGGATGAGGACCCAGTGCGCTGCTCTGTGCCAACTATTCTGGACTTCCTCCAGTCCCTTCTGGTCAAAGGGCTTTCACATTCAACACTAAGAGTCTATGTCGCTGCAATATCTGGTCGACAAATGATGGTTGACAATGGCGCTATTGGTAGCCACAAGCTGGTTTCCCTCTTCTTGAGAGGGGCTTGGAGGTTGCATCCTCCGAGAGCCATGAGGTCCCCGGCATGGGATCTTCCCCTGGTGCTGGAGACGCTACGCCTTCCGCCATTTGAGCCCTTGGCACAGGTAGCGCTGAAGTGGGTTACTCTGAAGTCAGCTTTCCTTCTGGCCATTTCCTCCGCAAAGCGTGTCAGTGAGCTGCACGCCCTGTCAATCAGCGACACATGTCTGAGGTGGAATTCGGATGGCTCAGGAGTCACTCTGTGGCCAAACACAGCTTTTCTTCCGAAGGTGCTGTCCCGTACCCACCTCAACCAGCCCATTCGGCTGGCACGGTTCGACCCTTCATCCGGGGAGCCAGAGGTTCGGCCTGAACTGTTGTGTCCAGTGCGTGCACTGAAGGCCTACATTGCAGCTACTGTGAAATTTCGGCGGTCTGATCAGCTCTTTCTCTGTTATGGTGGTCCTAACAGAGGTAATGCTGTCTCCAAACAGCACCTGTCCCACTGGATTGTCGACGTAATTGGCCATGCATATCGGGCAAGTAATCGTCACCTCCCATCTGGTGTGCGGTGTCACTCTACCAGGAGTGTTGCTACGTCATGGGCTTCCCTGAGGGGAGTGCCCCTGGAGGACATCTGTGCCGCGGCCTCATGGGCATCGCCGGGCACCTTCTCTAGATTCTATAGGGTGAATGTGGCCACACCCCATCCATTGGCTGTGGTCCTTGGTCCTGTTAACCTACACACTGAAGAGTGGTGAGCAGAATTCTTCGTGACTTTTCTGGTATTAGTCATTCAGTGCTTAAGCACCGCCTCTGGCGGTCAGCAGGGATGAAATAGAACGAAGAGTTACGGATGTAACTATGGTTCTATGAATCCCGAATGACCGCCAGAGCTCTTTGTCACTCAGAATCCTCGTGTGCTTGCGAGAAGATTCTGTAGGAAAGTGCCCTGGAGTGACACCTGAAGATATAAACTTCCTCCGGGTCATCAAGGGGTCACAGGTGACATTGTTGGTATACATGCTCGCACTGCGCATGCGCGAAGGGGAATATTCAGTGCTTAAGCACCGCCTCTGCCGGTCATTCGGGATTCATAGAACCATAGTTACATCCGTAACTCTTCGGTCACATTGAGGACATTTTCTCTGATCAGACTGGCACTGTCACTAGGAACGTCATGCAGTTCAACAAGTGCACCATCGCTGGACGCAGCTACGGTGCTGAAGATGTCACTTTTCTGTCCAAACTTCTTCACACTCCAGAGATGACACATTGGCTAGAAGAACTGATCCGACTGTCAGGGACCTTGAGCAGGAACAATAAAGGGAATTCATTTCAGGTTGAAACATATATACAGTGTGTGTTTACACTGCTAAAAGCACTAATATTACTTTGATCATTATTTCTTTCTGTAAATTGAGCTTCATTAAATCCTAAATACAATTTTTCATTCAATTGACCAGAATTTGTAATTTAATGTCACATGTTTGACCTCTTTCTAATACGGTATTAAATACAGGTCTATTTACTATAAAAGCTCAGACCATCAATCTATACTGGGAAACCAAGTAGTTTAGTATTTTTTCTCATTATTTCTTGAATGAAATTAAAGGGAATTGAAGAATTAATCGAAGAGATTCTGCCTTCTGAATTTGAGTAAATATTTAAATGAATGTGATGTGGCATTGATGAAGCCAAAAAGCTGATCCAAAGTCAAAATATCTTGTGTTTTGAGTTGTTTGGAACTTGTCTGTTGTACCTAGAAAGACTGGGTAAACCTTCTTTGAAACCACTACTGAATTGTTTCCCGTCTTGATGGAGAGTTAATGTTTTAGTGAGATTAATCTAGAAGACGTGAATTTTCACATTAGGCAGTTAAGAATTGTTTTGATTGAACGAACCCCTCAGATAATCCTCACATCCAGTCTGACCTCCAACTCAGCAACAATGTGAAGCCAAACAGAGGAACACACGGACTCATAAACATCCTCAAGGCAACAAGCAGTTTTCTCAGGTCACATCTGGACTGTGAAAAGATAGTCATTGTGGTTTTAGTGACATGTACATGCACTTATATTCCACCTGGTGGCAACAGGGAGGAAGGTGTGGTGTCCTCCACTCCACTGTTGCCCAGAGGCTATTATGTTAATATGTGGTGACTTCAATCATGTACATGGCGACTCCACACTTCCTGCTGTCACCCAGCATGTGGACTGCTGTATGTAAAAGTCAGAGATGTATACAGTGCCTCCCCACTGCCTGCACTGGAGGAAAGCAGGTGACGATCTCATGCTGGAGCCTCACTACACTTGATAGTGAGGCAGTTGCCTACAAGCACACGCTCATTCATGAAGTGGCCTTCAGAGCCGGAACCGGCTCCGAATGACTGCTTTGAAGAAACACACTGGGATGTTCTGCAGGACAGCAAGAACATGGAGGCGGCTGTTAACCACGCCTCACAATACACCAAGTTCTGCACGGAAGCAGAAGTTGATGCATCACAACTGACATCGAGGGCCTTCTGTATCAAAAGAAGAAGGCCGTGAAAGATCAACAGGAGCTCAAGTGCACAAGAAGCTCCTGCAGATCTTTAATGGCCTTCTACTTTTGATACAGAAGAAGAAGGTGTATATATACATATTTATAAAGAAAAACAACATATAAAATGATCAACGGTGGTCAGGTAACATCCATGTATCCAACTTACCATTTTTTAGAAACATTTTAGAAAAAATTGTTTTTAATCAATTAAATACATTTTTACTTACAAATAATATTTTAGAGAAGCATCAGTCTGGTTTTAGGAAGAACCACAGCACAGAGACGGCCCTTTTACAGATTTTAAATGACATCAGGTACAATCAAGACTCCCAACAACTCACAGTCTTGATTTGATTGGATCTTAGCGCTGCTTCTGACACTGTTGATCATTGTATTTTACTAGATAGACTTAGAAATCTGGTCGGCGTCTCTGGTAATGTTTTTAATTGGTTCAGTTCTTATCTCACAGATCGACGCTTCTTTGTAAGTTTGGATACACGTTCCTCAGGTACCCATGAAATCCACTATGGGGTTCCCCAGGGGTCGATCTTAGGCCCAATCCTTTTTAATTTATACATGCTGCCACTAGGGGATGTCATCAGGAGACACGGTGTCAGCTTCCACAGCTATGCTGACGACACACAGCTGTATGTGGCCGTGTCTCCTGATGACACAACGCCGATTGATGCCCTTTTTAACTGTATGTTAGATATCAAGTCATGGATGGCAGCAAACACACACACACACACACACACACACACACACACACACACACACACACACACACACACACACACACACACACACACACACACACACACACACACACACAGACACACACACACACTACTTATCTTAATTATTGTTTATTGCTTAATTATTTGCTTAATTATTGTTTATACTGAAGGTATATTCTTCTATTTTACCTATTGCTTTTTTTTTTTTTTTTTTTAACCCTGCATGCCCCTGTGTTTCCATATTGCTGCTGCTGGAACTGTGAATTTCTCTTGGAGATCATTAAAGTATTTATCTATCTATCGAACTTCTTCCAGCTCAACCAGGACAAAACAGAAATTTTAGTTGTAGGTCCCTTTCCTCACCTTAGTCCTCGGTGTCCTGCCATGTCTTCATGTCACCTTAGTCCTCGGTGTCCTGCCATGTCTTCATGTCACCTTAGTCCTCGGTGTCCTGCCATGTCTTCATGTCACCTTAGTCCTCGGTGTCCTGCCATGTCTTCATGTCACCTTAGTCCTCGGTGTCCTGCCATGTCTTCATATCACCTTAGTCCTCGGTGTCCTGCCATGTCTTCATGTCACCTTAGTCCTCAGTGTCCTGCCATGTCTTCATGTCACCTTAGTCCTCGGTGTCCTGCCATGTCTTCATGTCACCTTAGTCCTCAGTGTCCTGCCATGTCTTCATATCACCTTAGTCCTCGGTGTCCTGCCATGTCTTCATATCACCTTAGTCCTCGGTGTCCTGCCATGTCTTCATGTCACCTTAGTCCTCGGTGTCCTGCCATGTCTTCATGTCACCTTAGTCCTCGTGTCCTGCCATGTCTTCATGTCACCTTAGTCCTCGGTGTCCTGCCATGTCTTCATGTCACCTTAGTCCTCTGTGTCCTGCCATGTCTTCATGTCACCTTAGTCCTCAGTGTCCTGCCATGTCTTCATGTCACCTTAGTCCTCGGTGTCCTGCCATGTCTTCATGTCACCTTAGTCCTCGGTGTCCTGCCATGTCTTCATGTCACCTTAGTCCTCTGTGTCCTGCCATGTCTTCATGTCACCTTAGTCCTCTGTGTCCTGCCATGTCTTCATGTCACCTTAGTCCTCAGTGTCCTGCCATGTCTTCATGTCACTAGGCATGTCTTCACCTATGGTGTGTGTCTGCATGTGTGTTCATTTGCTTTTTATTCATCTATTTTATCTTTGCACTGTTTTTAATTCTTGTTGAAGCACTTTGTGTTACTTTCATGTATAAAAAGTGCTCTATAAATAAAGATTGATTGATGTTTGAGTTCATGTAAAACCTTCCTGACCAGCAGGTTTTCTGTGACACTTTAACAACACAGCAAATTTAAGAATCTTATATACATAGCTTAGATACGATCCCATCTGATTCACCATGTTCCCGATTCGACACGATTTGATATGAATTTGATAGAGATTCAATTCTACACAATGCAATACAAAGTGATTTGGTGCGAAATGATTCAACAGGATGTAAAGCAATTATACTTAACGTATACTAATGATCACATTTTGCTGATAATCTACTACAACTGTGTCAAACTGTTAACTTGGAACTCAAGAGTGTCAACAAGTGGTTCAAACAAAACAAACTATCTCTAAATCTGAGTAAAAGCAAAATGATGATATTCGGCAACAGTAATTCCAATTGGCAGGAAGCAGTTCAGATAGAGGGTGTTGTTATAGAGCGGGTGCATGAAATCACATTCCTTGGAGTTTTTATAGATGATAGAATTACTTGGAAATCTCACATTAAATATAGATCTATGAAAATGTCAAGAAACATTGCAATAATAGCAAAAGCAAAGCACATTTTAAATATCAAAGCTTTACACACCTTATACTGTTCTCTGATTTTGCCCTATTTATATTATTGCACTGTGGTTTGGGGTAGTACTTATAAAAACACAGTAAAACCAATTCGTAATGTTACAAAAAAGAGCTATTCCATTCATTCATAAAGGTTTCTGGACCACACAAAGTCATTATTTTTAAAATCAAAGATCATGAAGTTTAGTGACATTGTGGAGTTCCAAGCAGTACAGATGTTCTATAAAGTACAGATGTTCTATAAAGTACAGATGTTCTATAAAGCAAGTTACAGATTGTTACCAAGACAAATACAAAGAAGGTTCCAGATCGTACTGGTCGTTATGAAATACGTGAGGAATTCAACTTTAGGACTCAGAAACATAAACACAACCCTGAAAAGTTTTAATCCGACAGTTAAAGGTGAACAATTGTGGAACAAATTGGAGACGGAGTAGAAACAATGTCCAAACATCAACCTGGTCAAATACAAATACAAACAAAAGACTTTTGAAACATACAGAGAAGAAGAAATGCATTAGGGGGATGCATAAAATAGAAAACTTTCACCAACCATGATGTTTCCATGGAGGAAAAACTCAGGAGGAATCCAGGGGATCCAAGCGAGTCTATATTCATGAGCTGAAGTCTATGTTTTCAAACATTCAGCAATTTACAGGCAAAACCCTCACAAATGACGTGTGATCAGGATGTAGTTTGCACTGATCCTCACAGAGCCGTTACACTTTATTGTTGATGCTGTTTTTTGTTTCTCTTCAATTTACACTGTGTGGGACAAACCTCCTACCTTTCAACACGTTCATTTGAACACACCGTGTTAATCATCCTACATAAATGAAAACTTTAATAAAAAGGTTTTTTATACTTGTTCCATCCAGCTGTTACTTTTGATTGTAAAATCTTCACATTAAATGTCGTTAAGAAGCTTTGAAGCTGCAGAGAAAAACGTGTGTGTTCATGTTGTGACTCTGCAGCTTGAAGACACACAGACTGAAAGATTCCTGCTCATGAAGCTCTAAAACAAACACATGAACAATTTCCTGATTGAGTCAAACATGTCATGAATCTGACTGCTCAGTTTCCTCTTCCATCAGATCTTTACTTGTTTGGGACAAACTGTCAGAACGTTTCTTTAGGTACAAACTGCTGCTCAGTGAAATCCTAGAGTTGTTCACCATGGATCACAGTGAATCGTCACTTTCTCACCACTTTGTTCATTGTTGGTGACGTTTCATGATGAAAACTGATCAGACAGTTTGATTGACAGGACAGATGATCAGAGGTGCAGAGTTTTTACCACCATCATTAAACCCGGGACAGAAGAATGGGAGGAGTTTGTCAGTGAAGCAGCAGCCAGTGAAGGAGGTGATCAGAGCTGCAGCTTCTACGTCATAAAAAGAGACCAGACCCTCCTCATAATCCACAAACACCCCCACCTTCTCAGGAGCAAACCTCAGAGAGAGACGAACTGAAGGCTCTTTATCAGCCCAGTACTCATTTCCATTTATCAAGTATATTGTCCAGAAACCTTCATCAGGGCTCACTGTGAACTCTCCCTTCCTGGTGACGGACTCTTTGATCACTCCTAAAGCCCACCCAGTCTTTCCTTTAACCTGAACCTCAAAGTAAAATTGACCTGAAGAGAAACTCTGTTTTCCTAAAACAAAAGGATATAAAGAAAATCTCTCTGGGTTGTCTGGAAGCTTCTTCCACACGTCACCATCACTCACTTGTTTTCCATCATCAGACAGGATGAGACCAGGATGAGCTGTATCATGATCAAGAGTCACATCCACTGCAAACTGCTGCTTCCTCTTCAGCTCAGCCTCAGACATCTTCTTCTTCATGTCTTTGCTGAGAGTCTCCTCCAGCTGAGCCACAGCTCTCACCACAGTCCCCTCATAGGATGATGGAGGGATGCTGACCTCCGTCCAGTCCTGGGTGGGTGGAGCAGCTTTCAGGGAGGAGAAGCCTTGGAGGAGGTGGAGGTGGTCTTCAGAGTGAAGGAGCTGCTCCACCTCTGAGCTCCTCTTCATCAGCTCACTGATCTCCTCTTCCAGATGTTTGATGAGACCTTCAGCCTGTTTCTCTCTGGCTTTCTCTTCCTCTTCCATTCTCTCCATCATCTGGTTCAGATCTCTCTCAACACGCTGCATCAGAGCAGTGAACACCTCAACACCTTCTGCTTTCTCTCTGTCTGCAGCAGCTTGACTCTTCTTCAGACACTCTTTGATCTCCTTGATCTTCACTCGTCTCTTCTGGACCATCTGCTGCATTTCAGCCTCGGTCTTCCTCAGCTCCGTCTTCTTCCCTTCACATTCTTCACTCAGAGGAACAACCTGGTGAGTCTTGTGCTCTAAAACACTGCACATCATGCAGACACACGTCTGCTCGCTCTTACAGAACAGCTCCAGAGGTTTCTGGTGCTTCGGACACATCCTGCCTTCCAGGTTCTCCACAGGCTCCACCAGCTGATGTTTCTTCAGGCCTGACACTGTCAGGTGAGGCTCCAGGTGAGTCTGACAGTAGGAGACCAGGCACACCAGGCAGGACTTGAGGGCCTTCACTTTGGTTCCAGTGCAGACGTCACAGGGAACTTGTCCTGGTTTGGCAGCTTGTTGCTCTGAGCTGCTGCTGGCTTTGTGTTCAGCTTCATGTCTGAACTGAGCAGCAACCTCCGAGAGCAAAGTGTTGACCCTCAGCTGAGGTCTCTTGTAGAAAACCTCTTGACACAGGGGACAGTCACATATGACCTTGGAGTTCCAGTGTTCAGTGATGCACTGGTTGCAGAAGTTGTGTCCACATGGTGTGGAGACTGGATGAGTGAACACGTCCAGACAGATGGAGCACAGGAAGTGATCTGGACTGGCAGCAGACATCTTCACACCCTGACGACAAAAGACAAGAGTTGATTGAAAGATTGATGCATCATTGTACATGTGGTTCTTTGGCCTTCTTGTAGTGGCTTTCTATAAATTATGCCTAAAACAACATTTCATCTTATAAAGAAAATTCCCTCCAGGATAAATCATTTAGATCAGGACTATTCAACTCTATTTTTGGGAGGGCCACATTTTCAGAAAGCTAAGGCCCCGGGGGCCGGACAATTCCCTGAGCTATTATTCCTGATCTCAACCTGACACCATGCTCTGCCACATTCAAAAGTCTTTTATTTTGGTACATGGCAAAAAGTACAAATCACTGACTTTATACACATCATAGTGTTTTTGTTTTGGAACAAAGGCTGTTTCAGCCCCATAAACACATATTTGAAACATCTGAAAGATGATGTATGTCTTTCTGTATAATGTTGTAAATTCTGACATCTCTACTTGTAATTTCTTTCAACAATCCACAGAAGAGAGCAAACAGACGATCAGAATTGAAAGATTAGCTGAACTTGCCAATGGATTTCATGTCACACAGTAACTGAAAATGTTGAGCATCTGACAACAAAAGCTGTTTATCGAACAGATTTAATACCACGGCTTTTTATTTTGTCTTTTTTGTTTCGTTCCGTTTTTCTCTTTTCCTTTTTTTTCTTTGTTATAAAACAAACCTTTTGTTTTTGCTTTTGCTATAATTATTGTGATTATTTTGGTTTTTGCTCTGTTGTTGCTCAGGCTGGTTTCATCTCATGGCAGTTGGAAAATATTTAGATCACTGTGATTATTGTGTTATTAAAAAGAAGAAAAATGTATGTAGCACTAACAAGGGTATTGTATATTTCTCCCCACCAAGTCTTTCTCTCCTCTCCTCTCCTCTCCTCTCCTCTCCTCTCCTCTCCTCTCCTCTCCTCTCCTCTCCTCTCCTCTCCTCTCCTCTCCTCTCCTCTCCTCTATCCTCTCCTCTCCTCTCCTCTCCTCTCCTCTATCCTTTCACCCCAACCGGTCCACAGAATTCCTCCACCTCTGACTCTGGTTTCTACAAAGTTTCTCCTTGTTGAGGGAGTTTTTCTTTCCACCGTCACAAACACACCTGCTGCTCATGTGGATATGTTGGGCTTTTCTATTTTCTCTATAAAAGCACATTGGAATGACTGTAATGTATTAAAAATGTCTTTCTTTTTTTTAATAAATAAAAAAAAGTCAACAGAACTGATCTGCGGCCGGTCTGATGTCATCCGCGGGCCGGAGTTGGCCCGTGGGCCGCCAGTTGAATAGGCCTGATTTAGATTCTATTCTACTTGAGCCTTCAGAACAAGACAGTAAACATACAAAGGTCCCGATAGAAAAGGAAGGTCTGGAAATACTAGGAAATTAGCCCACATAGTCAGCATGCACATGATCCAGTCTAGAAGTTGCAGAGCCAAATGGCCCATGAGGCAAAGTTAATGCAAAGCGTGTCATGGCCTCTAGAGGGCGCCACAAAACCTAGAAGAAAAAAACATCTTCAATAAAATTATTAAAACGAATTATTACTATTAAATCTTGAACTAGAAAAGCTGACATTGATTCAATTGTGAAGCTATTATTATTGTTGTTGTTATTAATTATTATTATTGTTGTTGTTATTGTTGTTGTTACTCCATAACGTAGCATTCGAACTTGCAATATTAAATTGCAGTTTACTGCTTATCAACAATTCACTGTAATGTCAATAAAGTTGTACTGAATATGTCTATATCTATAATATGCATCAGAAAAAAATAAATGTTATATTACACATGCCTCATAAACATGTATCTGTTACGTCGTTCAGCCTGTGCAAACGTTAGGCCATCATCAACAGTAATATATATATATATATATTCTTTTCTTTTTCTCTACTATATATATATACACACACACACACACACACACATATATATATACATATATATATAAAGATAAGGTACTTTATATTGCTCTGTATAGCGTTATTATATTTGGTTTCGTATATAGTCTGTAATTTACTGTGTGCAAACTCTGGATATTTGAAATGTTTGCTCTGCTGATTATCTATTACTATAAATATTAATATTACGTATTCACCTATTTACATCATCTTTATTTTGGGGTGTGCGTTTTCGTATTGATTTCTAATTTATTACGTTCAATTGACATGCTATCCTATAAATTAAAGACAATACTAATAAGAATGTCTTTCCATTTCTTTATTATTTAATCCGCCACATAAAATCTTTTTTTAGGCGCATTGGCTTCTTTTATAAACATTTTGCTGACATCTTAAAGTATGATCACATTGACACTTCCTGTTTTTCCACATTTCCAATCCAATCCACTTTTATTTATATAGCACATTTTAACAACAACGTGTTCCCAAAGTGCTGCACATGTGACTGCACATAAAAAAAACAATAAAAAAAAAAAAACAGATTAAAAACTACAAACACATTAAAAAACTACAAAAAAGAATACAACAATTTAAAAGAATAAATAGAAATATAAAAACGCTTAAAAGGCAATAAAAATAAATAAGAACAATAAAATAAATAAAGGACACAGGGGACCACACGACTCACGCGGTGTTAAAAGCCTGAGAATAAAAGTGGGTTTTAAGACGTGATTTAAAACAGTCCACAGTGGGGGGGCTGTTGGGACGTGGAGGGGCAGAGCGTTCCACAGCGTAGGGCCGACAACGGAGAACGCTCTGTCCCCTCTGGTTCTACACTTGGTCTTTGGACCCACGAGCTGGAGCTGGCCCTCAGACCTCAGGGGGGGGAGGGGCTGGTACATTTTGATGAGATCAGTAATGTACTGAGGGGCCAGTCCATTCAAAGCTTTAAAAACAAACAACAAAATTTGAAAGTCAATTCTAAAATTAACAGGGAACCAGTGCAAAGATGCAAGGATTGGGGTAATGTGTTCTCGTTTTTTGGTCCCTGTTAAAAGTCGTGCCGCGTTCTGGACATTTTTTACTTCCGGTTTTACTGAAGCTGCGCACCACAATCACGTTTAATCGTCAATAACACGATTTAAGCGGTAAATAACAGGATTTTCTCAAACGTCATAAACTCCTATCAGTCTCTGCTTCACTCACACTTTAAGTTGTCGTGATTTTCTCTGTTGATAAAAACCTCACAACTCCTTACAAATTCTTTGCAAAGTTTCTGTCGATGAGTTAGAAACTAACCTCAGTTTCCACCGGAGCGACTTTACAGTTTGTACTTTTCTATTATACTTGAAAGTTGGTGGACTTTGAATTCAGTGTGCTTGTAGAAACTCACCAGTACGTGACAGACTCCAGGTGAACTCCGTAGAAAGTCCAAGTTTGTCTGAATAACTTCCTATTTCAGTGGCAGAAGGAGGAGACAGAAGACTTCCTCCTCCTCCTCCTCTCAGTTTTACAACTGCAACTTTGGAGCCACAAGTAGTTGAATCATTTCCAAAATGACTTTTATCGCTGGGATTTTTAAAAAGGTCGAATAAATAAAACACAAAGACATTTAAAAAAGAAAATGCTAAAATGACTACAATTTCCAAAAGTGAGGGGAATACAAACTTAAAATGTCAAGAAAGAAAAGTAAAATTGCTTAGAAAATAGATAAAATGATCAAACAAATGTCGTCTTTCCCGTGAGTCCATGACGCCTCTCTGTAATCAGTGTTTGCTGTGTTTTGGTTGATTTAATCATGTGCCGCCCCTTTAAGAGAACAGAGGCATTGTGAACTCCGTTGTGCTGTGTGTCCCTTCAGACCTACCGTAGTTTTTTCTCCACAAACACGGAGCTTTGAGTGAAGCTGTTGTTTTCATTGTATACTCATTCATGGTTTCTCAGCTGTACCCTGGAAGGCACATATGTCTGTGAGTATTGATTGTTCTTGTGTGGAGCTTGCCTGTTGAAGACTCAGAAACAGTTCATATTTGTGTGGGAAAACTTTAAAAACGGAGCGAGGCTAATGCGTTAGCTTGTCAATGGCGTTTTCAATGCAATGTTAGCATTAAGCTAATCGCTAATTATTTTTTGTGGTTAGTTATTCAAGAATTTAATTTGTTTATCAGTGTTTGTGTTATGTTTGATCATTGTTGTGTTAAAGAACAAAGCCAAACAACCTGTAACATTTTATTTTTTATCTTTGTATTGCAGTTTCACAGTGTATCGTCAGTAAACATCCCAAAACGCACCTGCTGACTCTGTGTTTATTGGAGATCCCTGTTAGCTATCTGCCAAGTTTACCACGGCAACAAACAAGGGCAGAATAAATCATTTGTCTGCTTATATTAGTCTATTTTAAGCCTTGGACATATTCCTGTACTTGATATTCATCGTTATTTGGTGGAAAGTAACAAAATGTGGTTCTTTTGGGGACAAAGTTTGGATCGTTCATCTGACATTACAAGAGCGTACAGCCTGCAGACGCACATCATTCAGAGCTTTTCTTTTTGACATTGTTCTTTATTCCGGACTTCCCAGCACATGACGAACATGTAGCATGGTTCCCAGCAGGGGGCGCTCCAGGAGAACGCATCAGAGGCAGCAGCTTGTACTTTGCACAGCAGAAGATGGAGCTGTTGTCTTGTTGTCATGAGCTTCTCTCAGGCATGAAATGATCTGGACTTGTCATGGCGCTGTGTCTTCCCTTGGATTGTTTCCAAACTGACGCCAGCTGCAGTGAAAGCTGCCATGAGTTGAAAACACCTTCATGTTTGAGAGGACACACGCTGGCTGATGTTGGAATTCGTTCCCGTGTTCCCATGAATTCCGCGTGTCCGTTGATCCAGGAGAGGCAGAAACAGAGTTGATTCCTCCAGAGTGAATTTATTGATCACACAAGCAAGAGAATACAAAATGCATATAGCAGAGGTTGCAGAATACGAGCTGGGTCCGTTCTTCCGAGCAAACCCACAGCATGCACCCTAGATTAAGGCGAAGAAGGCCCCGACTGCTCTGTATCACGTCTTTTATACATCCCCAGTTCCCCTTCTTCACACGATTGGTCAGATACCTTTTAGAAGTACAGAAGTACGAACTGTACAGACAACTCCTACGCTCTGATCACTGAAGCCTGCTGTACACTGGTTTGCCCTTGGAACGTTTTGGTTTTTTGGCTGATCAGCTGACAAAAGATTTCAAAAATTCCTTTCAGATGGACGCTCGTGATCACATCTTCATGTCACTGATGAAGCTCCGCCTACATTTGCTGCAGGACGACCTTGCTGAAAGATTTCATGTGTCACAGTCACAAGTCAGCAAGATCACATCTCTGTGGTTCGACATCATGGAGGAGAAGTAGGCCAGTGTAGGCTTTGTTTATTTGTTTATTTGTACATTAAAGTTCCTCCTGAGCTCCTCAGTGCATGTGTGGTCTCTTCCCATGTCGTTGTCTCCATGTTTCTGTGACACACAGTGAAAGACAAGTCATTAGCAGAGTCAGAAAAACACAGTTTTACAAATGGAAATACAATATAACAGACTATTGGTGCAACAGAAAGAATAATAAGAGATAAAGTAGCTGTACTTTAGTTTTTACATTCATGCTTTACTGTTCTCAGTTTTAGAATAGACTAGACTACATTATCATCATCAAATGTCTGGGCCTAAGGTGATGTAGTGAGCATTCATTAAAATCTAACCCTGCTACTCCATTGGCCTTTTTGTATTAATCTGCTATTTCATATTGATTTTGTTGTGTCTGCTAATAGCAAATAGCTTTATGGTTATTTCTGTTCCTGCAGCAGCTAAATATTTCCCGACATGGACATGCTGCATATCTTTACAAAGCATGTTTTGGGTACTTTTTACTCACTGGGTTTGTTTAACAGATGCCTTAATTTCCTAAGCAAGACGCGGCTTAAGAATCGCTAGACCGGCTGGAAGCTAACTTGTTAGCAACGTTAGCCTGTCGTCTTGTAAACACTGCCAACTCCGCGCTGCGGCACGATAATGACAGCATGTAGCACTGGACACACTCTGATTTAGACTGTAGTCTGTAATAAAGTCACTCTATATGGAATATTGTGTTTCCACACTGATCGTTGCTCTTTGCTCTCCTCAGTGAAGAGGAGCTCCGTACTGAGACACAGAAGGCAAACGGGCTCTAGAAACACCTCAAAGTCATTTTCAAACTATCAACAGAAGCAATGCATCCTTTACTCGTTGGTGTACATGATCAGAGCACATTTGGCGCAAAATAACCTTCCTTATATGATATTTTAGATGCAAGTCTTCCCAGTAGTTCTCCGCTGAAACGAATGCGATTTCGCTGTAACAGGAAGTGCGTTTCAAACGGAAGTGTGGGACAGAAGTAAAAGTGGGCGGGGCGGAATAAGGTGAATAGTCATGTGTGGAAATAGCGCTTTAAATACTTCCCAGCAGTGTCACAGTGACACCTGCTGGTGGAAAAGCGAGCATGCGATGACGTGTTTCCGTTTCCGGTGTAAACAACGCTGCCAATATGGCGGCGCCCTCATCGAAGTTAAAATGACAACAACTTTCCAACGAAAAATCTGTTATTTCTTTACAACAAAGCGTTTAATACAGTCTTAGAACATACTGTGTGATCCGATCAGTGATGACAGATGGAAAGTGTTGGCTAATGAGAGGGAAGCGCGATACTTTTCACCTGTTTTGAACTGAAAAGTCACTTTAAAATGATCTATACAGGTCAGTTTAGGAAAGAACAAAACAGCTTTTCTTATTCAAACTGTACTTGATTATTTATGAACCACACATTACAGCTGCGCTTTGTTATCTTTCAAAAACTAATTGTCCAAATGAAAAAGTACATTTATTTAGACTCTTGTCGACAACCCTGTATAATATTGGAACAAATTGGAGACGGAGTAGAAACAATGTCCAAACATCAACCTGGTCAAATACAAATACAAACAAAAGACTTTTGAAACATACAGAGAAGAAGAAACGCATTAGGGGGAGAAGTAGGATCAACTTATATATGTGTGTGTGTGTGTGTGTGTGTGTGTGTGTGTGTGTGTGTGTGTGAGTGTGAGTGTGAGTGTGAGTGTGAGTGTGAGTGTGAGTGTGAGTGTGAGTGTGTGTGTGTGTGTGTGTGTGTGTGTGTGTGTGTGTGTGTGTGTGTGTGTGTGTGTGTGTGTGTTGATACGGTCGTTTGAAATGTGGGAGGTTCTTTTTTGTTGATGTGTTTGTTTTGTTCTTTCTACACTAGTGTGAAATGTACTTTTTGTTGCTCTGAGTTTGGGGGTCGGCGCTCAGAAGCTTCTTGCTTCAGCCCACTCCTTGTGAGCAGAATGTTTACTGCTCAAATTAACACATAAATAAAAGATAAAGAACATTGAATGTGTTTCCTGGCTGCTTCCTGCACTTGAGCCTCCGTCCACCCCCATAACAGTGTGTTGTGTTAATGTGGACTTTTACTGTGAAAAGTTCAGGCAAACATGAACCAATCATCAACAAAAGAGGCGTTGAAGCCCCGCCCATCAAAGACAACGTTGATTTCCACCTTTTTTGATTTTTGTCTAAAAGCCAGAAAACGAAAACATCAATTCTCATTTTTTTATTTTCTGGCTCAAATGAGAAAAAGACCAGTTTTTTGGCTTCTGATTATTATTTGTGGTTTTTTGTCGACAAATCAAACTAACAAAATGTTCCTTGGTCGGACGAGGAGGGCGATCAATAATCGATTAATCTCCCTGTGGTCGTCTTTTGTGTGTCTCAGTTTCTCACACACACACACACACACACACACACACACACACACACACACACACACACACACACACACACACACACACACACACACACACACACACACACACACACGCGTAGTTTCATTACAGAAACAACCAACAGCACCACCTTGTGGCCTGTCATGCTAACATGCGTCATTTTCAGCGTTTCTGCCGTTTCCGTATAAACGGACATCGTTCTCAAAACGTTGCCGTGGCGACACGACACAATTGTGAAGTGAAAACACCAAAACGTTTTCCGCTTTCACTTGAAAACATTGTTGTGTGAATTGGGCTTGAATTCAGGGTCATGATGGTTCCAGGTGAACATGAGAGAACGTCAAACCACCGTGTTCATTTAATACGTCATCATGTAGGCAGAGATGAAACTGTGAGCAACATGTTTCTTTTCACCATTTGCTTGGATTTTAATGGTGATTTTCAGAGTTTGAGTGTCAATATTCAGCCAGCAGACGATCACTAGTGTCTTCTCTATATCTGAGCTCGTCCGCCATGAGCGCCTCACGTTTTACCGCCAGATGTTTGGTGGAATCACGCCTGTTGTTGTGTTTCATCATCAGCACCAGTGACTCTGCGGCTCGTTTTCAGCAGATTTAGAGTTGAAAATGATTGATCAGAGTTCATTCATTAACTGGTGTTTCCACGCCTGCTAGTTAAATATCCTGCAAGTTTAGCGAAGCTGTAACATGTTATAATATTACTAGATGGGCCTCAGGGTTCGCTCTTGTTGTCAAGCTCAAATATACACATATTATACATATTATATGTGTTTATATACATATACATATTATAATATGTGTTTATATACATATACATATCATATATGTAGCCCAGTGGAAAATATTAATACATATTAAAATATTGATAAATATATGTCCCTGGTAGCGGGATAAATAGTTTAAAATAGATTAAAAGGTGATTTAAATACCTTTATTTTGGTTTGTTAAAAAAGGTACAACATGTAAAAGTTTATTTGAATGTTTGATGTATTTCATTTTGTGTATTCAACTGTTTATTTGTGTACTTCATGTTGTGTATTTCTTAAATGTGATGTTTCTGGGTGGAGAGATGGTGTGGGCGTGGCTGCAGCCTGCTGGCTGCTCATTGGTTAATAGGGAAGCTGAGGTGAGCAGAGGGGTGCAGGGAAACAGGTGTGAAGAGGGTGTGGGTGAACCAGCCTGGAGAGAGCAGAGAAGGAGACACAGCAGCCAGAGGGAGAGAGTTTTGCTGACCAAGCAAAGTGTGGACTGAGTGAACTACGGCTGAAGTTTTAGCCCAGAACTTCCTTGTAGCCGTACGACCATCCGCCCAGTGAGCAGTGGTGGAACAGACGTCCACTCCTCGCAGTGTGTGTCCGAGCTCTCAACTGCACCTGAACTGTTTTCCTCTGAAGACGACCAGCCGTCACCAGATAGCGCTCTGAGTTCCTCTGGTCACGTGGGACCCCAGTGGCCCTCGTCTCCACCTCCTGCATCCTGCTCCTGCCCCCCCCTCGTCTCCACCTCCTGCATCCTGCCCCCAGTGGCCCTCGTCTCCACCTCCTGCATCCTGCTCCTGCCCCCCCCTCGTCACCACCTCCTGCATCCTGCTCCTGCCCCCAGTGGCCCTCGTCACCACCTCCTGCATCCTGCTCCTGCCCCCAGTGGCCCTCGTCACCACCTCCTGCATCCTGCTCCTGCCCCCAGTGGCCCCTCGTCTCCACCTCCTGCATCCTGCTCCTGCCCCCAGCCGCCCCTCGTCACCACCTCCTGCATCCTGCTCCTGCCCCCAGCCGCCCCTCGTCACCACCTCCTGCATCCTGCTCCTGCCCCCAGCCGCCCCTCGTCACCACCTCCTGCATCCTGCTCCTGCCCCCCCCTCGTCACCACCTCCTGCATCCTGCTCCTGCCCCCAGCCGCCCCTCGTCACCACCTCCTGCATCCTGCTCCTGCCCCCAGTGGCCCCTCGTCACCACCTCCTGCATCCTGCTCCTGCCCCCCCCTCGTCACCACCTCCTGCATCCTGCTCCTGCCCCCAGCCGCCCCTCGTCACCACCTCCTGCATCCTGCTCCTGCCCCCAGCCCCCCCTCGTCACCACCTCCTGCATCCTGCTCCTGCCCCCAGCCGCCCCTCGTCACCACCTCCTGCATCCTGCTCCTGCCCCCCCTGGTCACCACCTCCTGCATCCTGCTCCTGCCCCAGCTCCAACTTGCACCACCTCCTCACCTCACCACCTCTAGAAGGTATTTCTTGGAGTTTGATTCCACTTGTTCAGGAGAACAAGACGGAGTTTATTTCTCCCCATGAACTCCCACTTAACTGGCAACGGGTTATTTTGATTTGAAAGACTTTTATTCCGGCTTAGCCGAGGTTTTCATGATTGTTTGTTTATTGTTGAAATGTATTTTTTTTTTGTAATAAAGTAGCATCTTATTTGTTAACTTTTACTGAGATTTCTTTGTCATATTGTTGGCTGTGAATTGTTTTGAGGTGAAAGGTGAAAAAACCAAACAGTGAACTCTACTTACCATCATCGGCTGCCATTGATGGTTTCCTGGTACTCTTCATTTTCAAATCCCAAACTAATATTATCGTTTTTATGCTAATGAGTTCAGGGCCCTATTTCTATCTGCTTGCAGGCAATAGACGGGCTACATATATATAAAAATACACTGTGAACAAGTGGGATTCTGCTTGAAATCAGACGGCAGAGTGGAGAATGTAGAGTTTTTTCTACTCGTTAGTGGAGAAAGAGCTTCAGGTGGAGTAACTCCATCAAAGTTTGAATCACATTCAGATCCTCTCAGAGCTTCTCCGTGACTCAGGAGAGATTTTTCCACGTCACAATGAGTCGATCCGAGCTGGACGAAGAGGGAATGTGAGGAAAGGAACAGGAAGTGCAGCTCAGTTTGCATGGCAGTGGAATGAGACAGTGATGGTTCAGTGACCTGTGACCTCTCACCTCCATTAGAGGTCCTGCAGGCACGGTGAAGGTCAGCTCCAGGGAGTAGAACCTGCCACTTCTCTACACTTAGATCCCGGAAACCTTCTGGAACACACATTTTAGGCAACAAAGACGCCCAACAGACAACAGAGATGATCATTCACACTCTTTTGTCCTTTCTTAGTTTGTCTCAGTCGCTGCTGACGGCGGAACAGGAACCTTCATGGGGATAAATGTTTACTTTTAGTTTGAAAAAGAAACGTTTTCTCCCTGTTTCACAGCACTTCTTTATGGTTTTAATTGGTTGTGAAGGAAACGTCTCACTAAAGTAAACAATGACGACTAAATCAATATTTTAATGAAACTTTGTTGTGCAAAATGTAGTGAAATGACCAGAAGACTTCTCCTATAGTGGAGCACAAAATATTCAGAGCATAGATAAGATTTGTTAACAACACTCCCGTCGTCTCTCTGTGGAAAACAAACCCTAAACATGGAAGAAGATCTGAGGAGTCTTTGGTCGCTTGGTAAAATGAAGAATATGTTGATCTGGTGAACTGTGCAAAGGTGTGAGTGACGACTGATGCAAAGCAAGGACACTCAGAAATAGAGGTTTTATGAGCACTTCATGGTTTAAAGATGAAGGATTGGAGGAACTCCTCTCTCTCCATGTATCGCTGTCATGGAGTGTCGATAAACATTAACGTAACTTTGTTTACTTCTTGGTTTGTTTGTTTGTTTTCCTCCCTTACCGGAGCAGCAGAATGAGCAGCGACTCTGGATGCAGAACTGTGACGTCAGAGCAGCAGAATACCCACTGCAATAATATTCAGGCAGAAAGTTTCACTTTAAAAGTTCCCTGACGAATGATTGACAAAGTGAAAGTCATTAGCTTTACTGTGAAATAGGGCTGCAACGATTCGTCGACGTTGTCGACAAAAATCGATAATAGAAATTGTCGACAATGAATTCCATTGTCGACATTCGTCGCTCGACGGGTTTTTCCAACAGAGTGAGGCATCACACTTCATTACAATCTCTGCCGAATCGCACATGCGCAATAGCGTCTCTGACGCGCGGTGACGTACACAGAAATAATGGCGGCGTCCAACACAGCAGCTGCGCGCACGAGAACGTCAGAAGTTTGGGAGCATTGTAGCTTGGATACGGCGAAGAAAAAGATTACATCCTGAGCCTCATGTTGATTTTAAACCTGGTCTGTCCACCAGGACAGGTTTGTGTCCAGGTTGTAGCACACTGTCCATGTTTTCAACATGAATGTGGACAACTCTGAATGCTTCTTCAGCGGTGTATCTACACATGTCCGTTGTTAAAACCGTTAGATTTCAGACTGTTGACAATTGTAAAGTTCTTTTACAACTGAATGCACTTCACAAAATGCACTTTATATTTTCTTTATTTAATGTTTTACTGCTGCTAATGTGCCCTTGGTTTACAGGAAAGAAATGTTTACTTGATTGTAATTAATTTTTTTATAAAACACATTTGCCTGTCCTTGGACAGAGGTTTATTTGGATTTATGGCCTATCAGCAGCAAAGTTGAATAAAAGATGCATTTTTCATTGAAGTACCCACCTTTCTTGTGTTTATTATCATTTGCCACATAATTAAAGCAACCTCATGCTAAATTTAAGAAAAAAATGATAATTATCCGATTAGTCGACTAATCGTTTCAATAGTCGGTGACTAGTCGACTATTAAAATAGTCGTTAGTTGCAGCCCTACTTTGAAAAGCCCAATTTTACAACTGCAGCAGTAATTCTGCAGCAAAACAGCAGGTTGCCATGTTGGCTGACCAGGAACCACCAAACTGGTGTGTGTGTGTGTGTGTGTGTGTGTGTGTGTGTGTGTGTGTGTGTGTGTGTGTGTGTGTGTGTGTGTGTGTGTGTGTGTGTGTGTGTGTGTGTGTGTGTGTGTGTGTGTGTGTGTTCTCTATCTCTGGAGACAATGTGATCGTACACATGATTCCTGCCTGGTTTTCCATTGATTGTTTGAAGTTTACAAATCAGTGACCATCTTTGTGCAGTGCAACACTTTTTTGTTTTATTTAGAAAATGGGGTGGGGGGATGGGTGGTGTTGGAGGGGCTGGGTGGTGGGGGGGGGGGGTCTTCTGGTCTTCTAGGAGCTGGGGTGGATGCAGGAACCTTCATCCTCCCCGGCGTTGATCATCTCTGCTTCACAAAGGATGAAAAGGACAATGAAACACCTGAAAGTGCTGAGCTCATCTTCACCTTCTTGTTCTCTGGACTCTCACAGCCTCCGTCACTCCTCTTCCTCTTTCTGTTCTGCTCTCTAGTGAACCTGATGGTGGTGGGGGTCAGCTGGGTGGAGGTGTACCACACGGTGGAGGGCGTCACCTCACAGTGGTCATCCTGACCACACACAACACAAGATTGTTGCATCAACAACAACAAGGACAACAAAGAGTGTGACTGCAGGAGGTCCCAAAAGAAAAGCAAGGTGTGAATGAAGTGAAGGAAAACAGGGTGAATTCATGTTCCACACCTCCACAGTGACTCAGTGTTCAGTGAAGGTTTGTTGAAGGAGTGTGGATTGTACCTGGAAGCAGCGCCTCCTCTGGCCAGAGGACGACACCAGGAGGCGGAGGCCTCGGAGCAGCTTCTGCCTGGACCTGATGCCGTCCTCCGTTGTGGGCTTGGAGCGCTGGTCCACTTTGTGATGACTGGAGAGAAAAGACACAGGTTGACTGGAGGAAGTGGTGAGACATGAAGCACAAGAACAACTGAAGGTCACAGTGAACACGTCTTCAATTCTCATTTCCAGCCTTGCTGAACAAACCTTCAGCACCGTGATCAACCTGAGGAACTGTAGGAAGTGAGCATGGGAGAAGAATTCAGGTGAAACGTGGAACATCGTGGTCTTCTCAGTACAGGATTACTTTGAACCTTATTGTGAAAGTCTTCAGCCACATGGCTCCAACAGCCTCCTGTAGTAGCAACATGACTCTACAGAAACAACTCTATGAGCCTGTCGTCTGTTCAACAAGTTCCACTGCTGCACAAGATGAAGAATGACTCTTTGGGTTTGGCGTGGTTGTTAGTTTACGGACTAATCAACCTTCACTTCAAGTACAAATGAGCCTAAATTTAGGCACCAGAAAAACTTGGGGAAAAATAAAAGTGGCGAGTCAAACTGAGAAACAATATAAATACTAAACAGTTGATTATTGAGGTGCAAAAACACTATTTACTGTAGGTTTGAAATAGCCGAGTTATGAAACTAATGCCATTTACAAAAGTATCAAAACGTCTCAGAGACGTAACTGGAGTCTTTCAACTGAGAGCAACTTGAAGAAAACCACATGATTTAAAAACAACAGGACACATACTCAGCCAGAGGTTTTTCCTCCACCAGGAGGACCGGGTCTCGGGTGGACTTCTTTTTCAGAAGGTCTTTCAGGCCCTTGAACACGTCCATCCTAGAGATAGAAACATGGTTGGATGTTAGAATGAGGTTCAGAGTCACTTTAAAGACAAACATGTTACAAGAATAATGACAGAAACACTGGCACTAATAGTTCTTAACATCAGAAATGACTGAATTCATGATTTCACAGCAGTAAATATAAACACAGTTGAAAATACTTGTAGAGAACATCAACCACAATTCAATATCTGTAGCAACAACTAATACTACAGGATAATTCACTGTAAGATAAATGTTTAAAATATACTGAAACACTACAAATTGAAGCTTCTGAGTGAAAACAGTGTGAAATGTTGCTTTTCCCACTCTGCCAGTTAAAACTAGATTGTATTTGGAGTTTCAAAAGTGGACTCAATAATCTGAGTGTCATTTACAGCAGGATTGAAAAACAGAAGCTGATGAAAACACGGAGCCACAATAAGATGAAGTGACGAGAGTTGATCAGAGAAGTCCAACAATATAAACGTCCTGTGATTAGTGAAGCTCCGCTCTGTTTTCACTTCCAGTCATGTCTTTAGGCTAAAAGCTCAAACACCTTCTAACAGCTCAAGCTGCTCACAGGCCCAGAAACATGTCAACAGCTTCACCCTGATCACTTCTCATCTCAATGTTTGTAAAAGTGCTCTCACTGCCAGACTGCACCACTAAACCTTCTGGAAATGCTCCATTTGTCCTCCACCTTTTATAGACAGGTGGAGCTGAGTGTTGAAACACAAGATAACCAAGGAGATGAAACACAACTTGAACATTTCTGAAATGAATTTGGAGTGTGGCTGCTGCTCGGTGTTAGCTAGCATCTCTAGCTAGCATCTCTGACACCGAGTCAGTTAAGGAAACAATATCTCATATGAATGTGTCTGGGAGAGACATGATATATATATAAATGTGTAATAATCACAATAATAGTGGAAAAGTATCAATAAAGTACTAGTAATAGTCAGAACGTAGTCAGAAAACTACAGTGTTTATGTGTGTCGTCATGGAGACGAGGTGTAGTTAGCTTTAGCAGCTCGCAGGACGGGATTTGTAGCCTCAAATAAATGATTATAATTCGATAGCCGAGCGACCAATTGTAAGTGTTTTAGAACTTTTCATCAGAGTTGAACTGGTATTACTGTGTTAAACCATGAAAACACTTACTCTGGTTATTGTTGATCCTTTCTGGAGACTGGAAGTTCGGCTCTGCTGCTCGGCTGCGACGGACTGAAGCTGCAGGTCCCAGCAGCACATTTAAACGTCAACAAACTACCGTAAATTCTGGACTACAGAGCCACCTGATTAAAAGCCGCATGCTCTAATTTTAGAAAGAAAATAAGTTTTGTTCTTGTACAAGCTGCAGGGATTTTAAGCCACATGTGTCCCACGTTGTAATATGAGATATTAGCTCAAAAACGTTCATCATGTCTTCTTACTATTGTAAACGTGTCTTTGTTCTCTCTATTAAGACATCAAAGTGAAAAGAGACACGCCACCTGCCACACGTCCAGCTGCTGTCACTTTCACTTTTAAGTCTCAACAGAGAACCAGAAACGTTTATAATATGAGGCATTTACACAGAAAGATACTACACCTGAGGATTTTTTTACTTTTACTTTAATCAGCATGGTAACATAAACAAATACCGTACATATTGCAGATTGTTGTCCTGTAACACGGCTCCTTTAAATATATGTAGGTATTGGTAACACACACATTACGTTGCTTATGCCTTTTTACTGAACAATGAACAACATTCTACTAGGAGATATCTCCATGACGACTGGTAACAATATATACGTCTACTGCAGCCTACCAGGAACCGTCCATGATGGTCTTCATCTTCCTCCTGCACTGAAACCATCAAAGTCTCTAATTCACTGTCTGAATTAAACATCCTCTTCATCACCAGCAGTCCATCCTCTTCATCACCAGCAGTCCATCCTCTTCATCACCAGCAGTCCATCCTCTTCATCACCAGCAGTCCATCCTCTTCATCACCAGCAGTCCATCCTCTTCATCACCAGCAGTCCATCCTCTTCATCACCAGCAGTCCATCCTCTTCATCACCAGCAGTCCATCCTCTTCATCACCAGCAGTCCGTCCTCTTCATCACCAGCAGTCCATCCTCTTCATCACCAGCAGTCCATCCTCTTCATCACCAGCAGTCCATCCTCTTCATCACCAGTAGTCCATCCTCTTCATCACCAGCAGTCCATCCTCTTCATCACCAGCAGTCCATCCTCTTCATCACGCAGCAGTCCATCCTCTTCATCACCAGCAGTCCATCCTCTTCATCAGGCAGCAGTCCATCCTCTTCATCACCAACAGTCCATCCTCTTCATCACGCAGCAGTCCATCCTCTTCATCACCAGCAGTCCATCCTCTTCATCACCAGCAGTCCATCCTCTTCATCACCAGCAGTCCATCCTCTTCATCAGGCAGCAGTCCATCCTCTTCATCACCAGCAGTCCATCCTCTTCATCAGGCAGCAGTCCATCATCTTCATCACCAGCAGTCCATCCTCTTCATCAGGCAGCAGTCCATCATCTTCATCACCAACAGTCCATCCTCTTCATCACCAGCAGTCCATCCTCTTCATCACCAGCAGTCCATCCTCTTCATCAGGCAGCAGTCCATCATCTTCATCACCAACAGTCCATCCTCTTCATCACCAGCAGTCCATCCTCTTCATCACCAGCAGTCCATCCTCTTCATCACCAGCAGTCCATCCTCTTCATCAGGCAGCAGTCCATCCTCTTCATCACCAGCAGTCCATCCTCTTCATCACGCAGCAGTCCATCCTCTTCATCACGCAGCAGTCCAGCCTCTTCATCACCAGCAGTCCATCCTCTTCATCACCAGCAGTCCATCCTCTTCATCACGCAGCAGTCCATCCTCTTCATCACACATCAGTCCAGCCTCTTCATCACCAGCAGTCCATCCTCTTCATCACCAGCAGTCCATCCTCTTCATCACCAGCAGTCCATCCTCTTCATCACCAGCAGTCCGTCCTCTTCATCACCAGCAGTCCATCCTCTTCATCACCAGCAGTCCGTCCTCTTCATCACCAGCAGTCCATCCTCTTCATCACCAGCAGTCCATCCTCTTCATCACCAGCAGTCCATCCTCTTCATCACCAGTAGTCCATCCTCTTCATCACCAGTAGTCCATCCTCTTCATCACCAGCAGTCCATCCTCTTCATCACCAGCAGTCCATCCTCTTCATCACCAGCAGTCCATCCTCTTCATCACCAGCAGTCCGTCCTCTTCATCACCAGCAGTCCATCCTCTTCATCACCAGCAGTCCATCCTCTTCATCACCAGCAGTCCATCCTCTTCATCACCAGTAGTCCATCCTCTTCATCACCAGCAGTCCATCCTCTTCATCACCAGCAGTCCATCCTCTTCATCACCAGCAGTCCATCCTCTTCATCACGCAGCAGTCCATCCTCTTCATCACGCAGCAGTCCATCCTCTTCATCACCAGCAGTCCGTCCTCTTCATCAGGCAGCAGTCCATCCTCTTCATCACCAACAGTCCATCCTCTTCATCACGCAGCAGTCCATCCTCTTCATCACCAGCAGTCCATCCTCTTCATCACCAGCAGTCCATCCTCTTCATCACCAGCAGTCCATCCTCTTCATCAGGCAGCAGTCCATCCTCTTCATCACCAGCAGTCCATCCTCTTCATCAGGCAGCAGTCCATCATCTTCATCACCAACAGTCCATCCTCTTCATCACGCAGCAGTCCATCCTCTTCATCACCAGCAGTCCATCCTCTTCATCACCAGCAGTCCATCCTCTTCATCAGGCAGCAGTCCATCCTCTTCATCACCAGCAGTCCATCCTCTTCATCACGCAGCAGTCCATCCTCTTCATCACGCAGCAGTCCAGCCTCTTCATCACCAGCAGTCCATCCTCTTCATCACCAGCAGTCCATCCTCTTCATCACGCAGCAGTCCATCCTCTTCATCACACATCAGTCCAGCCTCTTCATCACCAGCAGTCCATCCTCTTCATCACCAGCAGTCCATCCTCTTCATCACCAGCAGTCCATCCTCTTCATCACGCAGCAGTCCATCCTCTTCATCACACATCAGTCCATCCTCTTCATCACCAGCAGTCCATCCTCTTCATCAGCAGCAGTCCATCCTCTTCATCACCAGCAGTCCATCCTCTTCATCACCAGCAGTCCATCCTCTTCATCACGCAGTAGTCCATCCTCTTCATCAGCAGCAGTCCATCCTCTTCATCAGCAGCAGTCCATCCTCTTCATCACACAGCAGTCCATCCTCTTCATCAGGCAGCAGTCCATCCTCTTCATCACCAGCAGTCCATCCTCTTCATCACCAGCAGTCCATCCTCTTCATCAGGCAGCAGTCCATCCTCTTCATCACCAGCAGTCCATCCTCTTCATCACGCATCAGTCCGTCCTCTTCATCACCAGCAGTCCATCCTCTTCATCACCAGCAGTACAGCCTCTTCATCACCAGCAGTCCATCCTCTTCATCAGCAGCAGTCCATCCTCTTCATCACCAGCAGTCCATCCTCTTCATCACCAGCAGTCCATCCTCTTCATCAGGCAGCAGTCCATCCTCTTCATCACCAGCAGTCCATCCTCTTCATCACCAGTAGTCCATCCTCTTCATCACCAGCAGTCCATCCTCTTCATCACCAGCAGTCCATCCTCTTCATCAGCAGCAGTCCATCCTCTTCATCAGCAGCAGTCCATCCTCTTCATCACCAGCAGTCCATCCTCTTCATCACCAGCAGTCCATCCTCTTCATCAGGCAGCAGTCCATCCTCTTCATCACGCAGCAGTCCATCCTCTTCATCACCAGCAGTCCATCCTCTTCATCAGGCAGCAGTCCATCCTCTTCATCACCAACAGTCCATCCTCTTCATCACGCAGCAGTCCATCCTCTTCATCACCAGCAGTCCATCCTCTTCATCACCAGCAGTCCATCCTCTTCATCACCAGCAGTCCATCCTCTTCATCAGGCAGCAGTCCATCCTCTTCATCACCAGCAGTCCATCCTCTTCATCAGGCAGCAGTCCATCCTCTTCATCACCAACAGTCCATCCTCTTCATCACGCAGCAGTCCATCCTCTTCATCACCAGCAGTCCATCCTCTTCATCACCAGCAGTCCATCCTCTTCATCAGGCAGCAGTCCATCCTCTTCATCACCAGCAGTCCATCCTCTTCATCACGCAGCAGTCCATCCTCTTCATCACGCAGCAGTCCAGCCTCTTCATCACCAGCAGTCCATCCTCTTCATCACGCAGCAGTCCATCCTCTTCATCACACATCAGTCCATCCTCTTCATCACCAGCAGTCTATCCTCTTCATCAGCAGCAGTCCATCCTCTTCATCACCAGCAGTCCATCCTCTTCATCACGCAGTAGTCCATCCTCTTCATCAGCAGCAGTCCATCCTCTTCATCAGCAGCAGTCCATCCTCTTCATCACACAGCAGTCCATCCTCTTCATCACGCAGTAGTCCATCCTCTTCATCAGGCAGCAGTCCATCCTCTTCATCACCAGCAGTCCATCCTCTTCATCACCAGCAGTCCATCCTCTTCATCAGGCAGCAGTCCATCCTCTTCATCACCAGCAGTCCATCCTCTTCATCACCAGCAGTCCATCCTCTTCATCACCAGCAGTCCATCCTCTTCATCAGGCAGCAGTCCATCCTCTTCATCACCAGCAGTCCATCCTCTTCATCACGCATCAGTCCGTCCTCTTCATCACCAGCAGTCCATCCTCTTCATCACCAGCAGTCCATCCTCTTCATCAGCAGCAGTCCATCCTCTTCATCAGCAGCAGTCCATCCTCTTCATCACCAGCAGTCCATCCTCTTCATCAGGCAGCAGTCCATCCTCTTCATCACCAGCAGTCCATCCTCTTCATCACGCAGTAGTCCATCCTCTTCATCAGCAGCAGTCCATCCTCTTCATCACCAGCAGTCCATCCTCTTCATCAGCAGCAGTCCATCCTCTTCATCAGCAGCAGTCCATCCTCTTCATCACACAGCAGTCCATCCTCTTCATCAGGCAGCAGTCCATCCTCTTCATCACCAGCAGTCCATCCTCTTCATCACCAGCAGTCCATCCTCTTCATCAGGCAGCAGTCCATCCTCTTCATCACCAGCAGTCCATCCTCTTCATCACGCATCAGTCCGTCCTCTTCATCACCAGCAGTCCATCCTCTTCATCACCAGCAGTCCATCCTCTTCATCACCAGCAGTCCATCCTCTTCATCACGCAGCAGTCCATCCTCTTCATCACCAGCAGTCCATCCTCTTCATCAGCAGCAGTCCATCCTCTTCATCAGCAGCAGTCCATCCTCTTCATCACCAGCAGTCCATCCTCTTCATCACCAGCAGTCCATCCTCTTCATCACGCAGTAGTCCATCCTCTTCATCAGCAGCAGTCCATCCTCTTCATCACCAGCAGTCCATCCTCTTCATCACCAGCAGTCCATCCTCTTCATCACGCAGCAGTCCATCCTCTTCATCACCAGCAGTCCATCCTCTTCATCACCAGCAGTCCATCCTCTTCATCACCAGCAGTCCATCCTCTTCATCACGCAGCAGTCCATCCTCTTCATCACCAGCAGTCCATCCTCTTCATCTCCAGCAGTCCATCCTCTTCATCACCAGCAGTCCATCCTCTTCATCAGGCAGCAGTCCATCCTCTTCATCACCAGCAGTCCATCCTCTTCATCACGCAGTAGTCCATCCTCTTCATCACCAGCAGTCCATCCTCTTCATCAGGCAGCAGTCCATCCTCTTCATCACCAGCAGTCCATCCTCTTCATCACCAGCAGTCCATCCTCTTCATCAGGCAGCAGTCCATCCTCTTCATCACCAGCAGTCCATCCTCTTCATCACGCAGTAGTCCATCCTCTTCATCACCAGCAGTCCATCCTCTTCATCACCAGCAGTCCATCCTCTTCATCACCAGCAGTCCATCCTCTTCATCACGCAGCAGTCCATCCTCTTCATCACCAGCAGTCCATCCTCTTCATCACCAGCAGTCCATCCTCTTCATCACCAGCAGTCCACCCTCTTCATCACCAGCAGTCCATCCTCTTCATCACCAGCAGTCCATCCTCTTCATCACGCAGTAGTCCATCCTCTTCATCACCAGCAGTCCATCCTCTTCATCACCAGCAGTCCATCCTCTTCATCACCAGCAGTCCATCCTCTTCATCAGCAGCAGTCCATCCTCTTCATCACCAGCAGTCCATCCTCTTCATCACCAGCAGTCCATCCTCTTCATCACCAGCAGTCCATCCTCTTCATCACCAGCAGTCCATCCTCTTCATCACGCAGCAGTCCATCCTCTTCATCACGCAGCAGTCCATCCTCTTCATCACCAGCAGTCCGTCCTCTTCATCAGGCAGCAGTCCATCCTCTTCATCACCAACAGTCCATCCTCTTCATCACGCAGCAGTCCATCCTCTTCATCACCAGCAGTCCATCCTCTTCATCACCAGCAGTCCATCCTCTTCATCACCAGCAGTCCATCCTCTTCATCAGGCAGCAGTCCATCCTCTTCATCACCAGCAGTCCATCCTCTTCATCAGGCAGCAGTCCATCATCTTCATCACCAACAGTCCATCCTCTTCATCACGCAGCAGTCCATCCTCTTCATCACCAGCAGTCCATCCTCTTCATCACCAGCAGTCCATCCTCTTCATCAGGCAGCAGTCCATCCTCTTCATCACCAGCAGTCCATCCTCTTCATCACGCAGCAGTCCATCCTCTTCATCACGCAGCAGTCCAGCCTCTTCATCACCAGCAGTCCATCCTCTTCATCACCAGCAGTCCATCCTCTTCATCACGCAGCAGTCCATCCTCTTCATCACACATCAGTCCAGCCTCTTCATCACCAGCAGTCCATCCTCTTCATCACCAGCAGTCCATCCTCTTCATCACCAGCAGTCCATCCTCTTCATCACGCAGCAGTCCATCCTCTTCATCACACATCAGTCCATCCTCTTCATCACCAGCAGTCCATCCTCTTCATCAGCAGCAGTCCATCCTCTTCATCACCAGCAGTCCATCCTCTTCATCACCAGCAGTCCATCCTCTTCATCACGCAGTAGTCCATCCTCTTCATCAGCAGCAGTCCATCCTCTTCATCAGCAGCAGTCCATCCTCTTCATCACACAGCAGTCCATCCTCTTCATCAGGCAGCAGTCCATCCTCTTCATCACCAGCAGTCCATCCTCTTCATCACCAGCAGTCCATCCTCTTCATCAGGCAGCAGTCCATCCTCTTCATCACCAGCAGTCCATCCTCTTCATCACGCATCAGTCCGTCCTCTTCATCACCAGCAGTCCATCCTCTTCATCACCAGCAGTACAGCCTCTTCATCACCAGCAGTCCATCCTCTTCATCAGCAGCAGTCCATCCTCTTCATCACCAGCAGTCCATCCTCTTCATCACCAGCAGTCCATCCTCTTCATCAGGCAGCAGTCCATCCTCTTCATCACCAGCAGTCCATCCTCTTCATCACCAGTAGTCCATCCTCTTCATCACCAGCAGTCCATCCTCTTCATCACCAGCAGTCCATCCTCTTCATCAGCAGCAGTCCATCCTCTTCATCAGCAGCAGTCCATCCTCTTCATCACCAGCAGTCCATCCTCTTCATCACCAGCAGTCCATCCTCTTCATCAGGCAGCAGTCCATCCTCTTCATCACGCAGCAGTCCATCCTCTTCATCACCAGCAGTCCATCCTCTTCATCAGGCAGCAGTCCATCCTCTTCATCACCAACAGTCCATCCTCTTCATCACGCAGCAGTCCATCCTCTTCATCACCAGCAGTCCATCCTCTTCATCACCAGCAGTCCATCCTCTTCATCACCAGCAGTCCATCCTCTTCATCAGGCAGCAGTCCATCCTCTTCATCACCAGCAGTCCATCCTCTTCATCAGGCAGCAGTCCATCCTCTTCATCACCAACAGTCCATCCTCTTCATCACGCAGCAGTCCATCCTCTTCATCACCAGCAGTCCATCCTCTTCATCACCAGCAGTCCATCCTCTTCATCAGGCAGCAGTCCATCCTCTTCATCACCAGCAGTCCATCCTCTTCATCACGCAGCAGTCCATCCTCTTCATCACGCAGCAGTCCAGCCTCTTCATCACCAGCAGTCCATCCTCTTCATCACGCAGCAGTCCATCCTCTTCATCACACATCAGTCCATCCTCTTCATCACCAGCAGTCTATCCTCTTCATCAGCAGCAGTCCATCCTCTTCATCACCAGCAGTCCATCCTCTTCATCACGCAGTAGTCCATCCTCTTCATCAGCAGCAGTCCATCCTCTTCATCAGCAGCAGTCCATCCTCTTCATCACACAGCAGTCCATCCTCTTCATCACGCAGTAGTCCATCCTCTTCATCAGGCAGCAGTCCATCCTCTTCATCACCAGCAGTCCATCCTCTTCATCACCAGCAGTCCATCCTCTTCATCAGGCAGCAGTCCATCCTCTTCATCACCAGCAGTCCATCCTCTTCATCACCAGCAGTCCATCCTCTTCATCACCAGCAGTCCATCCTCTTCATCAGGCAGCAGTCCATCCTCTTCATCACCAGCAGTCCATCCTCTTCATCACGCATCAGTCCGTCCTCTTCATCACCAGCAGTCCATCCTCTTCATCACCAGCAGTCCATCCTCTTCATCAGCAGCAGTCCATCCTCTTCATCAGCAGCAGTCCATCCTCTTCATCACCAGCAGTCCATCCTCTTCATCAGGCAGCAGTCCATCCTCTTCATCACCAGCAGTCCATCCTCTTCATCACGCAGTAGTCCATCCTCTTCATCAGCAGCAGTCCATCCTCTTCATCACCAGCAGTCCATCCTCTTCATCAGCAGCAGTCCATCCTCTTCATCAGCAGCAGTCCATCCTCTTCATCACACAGCAGTCCATCCTCTTCATCAGGCAGCAGTCCATCCTCTTCATCACCAGCAGTCCATCCTCTTCATCACCAGCAGTCCATCCTCTTCATCAGGCAGCAGTCCATCCTCTTCATCACCAGCAGTCCATCCTCTTCATCACGCATCAGTCCGTCCTCTTCATCACCAGCAGTCCATCCTCTTCATCACCAGCAGTCCATCCTCTTCATCACCAGCAGTCCATCCTCTTCATCACGCAGCAGTCCATCCTCTTCATCACCAGCAGTCCATCCTCTTCATCAGCAGCAGTCCATCCTCTTCATCAGCAGCAGTCCATCCTCTTCATCACCAGCAGTCCATCCTCTTCATCACCAGCAGTCCATCCTCTTCATCACGCAGTAGTCCATCCTCTTCATCAGCAGCAGTCCATCCTCTTCATCACCAGCAGTCCATCCTCTTCATCACCAGCAGTCCATCCTCTTCATCACGCAGCAGTCCATCCTCTTCATCACCAGCAGTCCATCCTCTTCATCACCAGCAGTCCATCCTCTTCATCACCAGCAGTCCATCCTCTTCATCACGCAGCAGTCCATCCTCTTCATCACCAGCAGTCCATCCTCTTCATCTCCAGCAGTCCATCCTCTTCATCACCAGCAGTCCATCCTCTTCATCAGGCAGCAGTCCATCCTCTTCATCACCAGCAGTCCATCCTCTTCATCACGCAGTAGTCCATCCTCTTCATCACCAGCAGTCCATCCTCTTCATCAGGCAGCAGTCCATCCTCTTCATCACCAGCAGTCCATCCTCTTCATCACCAGCAGTCCATCCTCTTCATCAGGCAGCAGTCCATCCTCTTCATCACCAGCAGTCCATCCTCTTCATCACGCAGTAGTCCATCCTCTTCATCACCAGCAGTCCATCCTCTTCATCACCAGCAGTCCATCCTCTTCATCACCAGCAGTCCATCCTCTTCATCACGCAGCAGTCCATCCTCTTCATCACCAGCAGTCCATCCTCTTCATCACCAGCAGTCCATCCTCTTCATCACCAGCAGTCCACCCTCTTCATCACCAGCAGTCCATCCTCTTCATCACCAGCAGTCCATCCTCTTCATCACGCAGTAGTCCATCCTCTTCATCACCAGCAGTCCATCCTCTTCATCACCAGCAGTCCATCCTCTTCATCACCAGCAGTCCATCCTCTTCATCAGCAGCAGTCCATCCTCTTCATCACCAGCAGTCCATCCTCTTCATCACCAGCAGTCCATCCTCTTCATCACCAGCAGTCCATCCTCTTCATCACGCAGCAGTCCATCCTCTTCATCACCAGCAGTCCATCCTCTTCATCACCAGCAGTCCATCCTCTTCATCAGGCAGCAGTCCATCCTCTTCATCACCAGCAGTCCATCCTCTTCATCACGCAGTTGTCCATCCTCTTCATCACCAGCAGTCCATCCTCTTCATCACCAGCAGTCCATCCTCTTCATCACCAGCAGTCCAGCCTCTTCATCACCAGCAGTCCATCCTCTTCATCACCAGCAGTCCATCCTCTTCATCACCAGCAGTCCATCCTCTTCATCAGGCAGCAGTCCATCCTCTTCATCACCAGCAGTCCATCCTCTTCATCACCAGCAGTCCATCCTCTTCATCAGGCAGCAGTCCATCCTCTTCATCACCAGCAGTCCATCCTCTTCATCACGCAGCAGTCCATCCTCTTCATCACACATCAGTCCATCCTCTTCATCACCAGCAGTCCATCCTCTTCATCACCAGCAGTCCATCCTCTTCATCACCAGCAGTCCATCCTCTTCATCAGGCAGCAGTCCATCCTCTTCATCACGCAGCAGTCCATCCTCTTCATCACGCAGCAGTCCATCCTCTTCATCACCAGCAGTCCGTCCTCTTCATCACCAGCAGTCCAGCCTCTTCATCACCAGCAGTCCATCCTCTTCATCAGCAGCAGTCCATCCTCTTCATCACCAGCAGTCCATCCTCTTCATCACACAGCAGTCCATCCTCTTCATCACCAGCAGTCCGTCCTCTTCATCACGCAGCAGTCCGTCCTCTTCATCACCAGCAGTCCATCCTCTTCATCAGGCAGCAGTCCATCCTCTTCATCAGCAGCAGTCCATCCTCTTCATCACCAGCAGTCCATCCTCTTCATCAGGCAGCAGTCCATCCTCTTCATCACCAGCAGTCCATCCTCTTCATCAGGCAGCAGTCCATCTTCTTCATCACCAGCAGTCCATCCTCTTCATCACCAGCAGTCCATCCTCTTCATCACGCAGCAGTCCATCCTCTTCATCACACATCAGTCCATCCTCTTCATCACCAGCAGTCCATCCTCTTCATCACCAGCAGTCCATCCTCTTCATCACACAGCAGTCCATCCTCTTCATCACGCAGCAGTCCATCCTCTTCATCACCAGCAGTCCATCCTCTTCATCACCAGCAGTCCAGCCTCTTCATCACCAGCAGTCCATCCTCTTCATCACCAGCAGTCCATCCTCTTCATCACCAGCAGTCCATCCTCTTCATCAGGCAGCAGTCCATCCTCTTCATCACCAGCAGTCCATCCTCTTCATCACGCAGCAGTCCATCCTCTTCATCACACATCAGTCCATCCTCTTCATCACCAGCAGTCCATCCTCTTCATCAGGCAGCAGTCCATCCTCTTCATCACCAGCAGTCCATCCTCTTCATCAGGCAGCAGTCCATCCTCTTCATCACCAGCAGTCCATCCTCTTCATCACGCAGCAGTCCATCCTCTTCATCACACATCAGTCCATCCTCTTCATCAGGCAGCAGTCCATCCTCTTCATCACCAGCAGTCCATCCTCTTCATCACGCAGCAGTCCATCCTCTTCATCACACATCAGTCCATCCTCTTCATCACCAGCAGTCCATCCTCTTCATCACCAGCAGTCCATCCTCTTCATCACACAGCAGTCCATCCTCTTCATCACGCAGCAGTCCATCCTCTTCATCACGCAGCAGTCCGTCCTCTTCATCACCAGCAGTCCATCCTCTTCATCACACAGCAGTCCATCCTCTTCATCACCAGCAGTCCAGCCTCTTCATCACCAGCAGTCCATCCTCTTCATCAGCAGCAGTCCATCCTCTTCATCACCAGCAGTCCATCCTCTTCATCACACAGCAGTCCATCCTCTTCATCACCAGCAGTCCGTCCTCTTCATCACGCAGCAGTCCGTCCTCTTCATCACCAGCAGTCCATCCTCTTCATCACACAGCAGTCCATCCTCTTCATCACCCGCAGTCCATCCTCTTCATCACCAGCAGTCCATCCTCTTCATCACCAGCAGTCCATCCTCTTCATCAGGCAGCAGTCCATCCTCTTCATCACCAGCAGTCCATCCTCTTCATCACCAGCAGTCCACCCTCTTCATCACCAGCAGTCCATCCTCTTCATCAGCAGCAGTCCATCCTCTTCATCAGCAGCAGTCAATCCTCTTCATCACCAGCAGTCCATCCTCTTCATCACCAGCAGTCCATCCTCTTCATCAGGCAGCAGTCCATCCTCTTCATCACCAGCAGTCCATCCTCTTCATCACCAGCAGTCCGTCCTCTTCATCACCAGCAGTCCATCCTCTTCATCACGCAGCAGTCCATCCTCTTCATCACACATCAGTCCATCCTCTTCATCACCAGCAGTCCATCCTCTTCATCACCAGCAGTCCATCCTCTTCATCAGCAGCAGTCAATCCTCTTCATCACCAGCAGTCCATCCTCTTCATCACCAGCAGTCCATCCTCTTCATCAGGCAGCAGTCCATCCTCTTCATCACGCAGCAGTCCGTCCTCTTCATCACCAGCAGTCCATCCTCTTCATCACACAGCAGTCCATCCTCTTCATCACCAGCAGTCCATCCTCTTCATCAGGCAGCAGTCCATCCTCTTCATCACCAGCAGTCCATCCTCTTCATCAGCAGCAGTCCATCCTCTTCATCACCAGCAGTCCATCCTCTTCATCACACATCAGTCCATCCTCTTCATCACCAGCAGTCCATCCTCTTCATCAGCAGCAGTCCATCCTCTTCATCACCAGCAGTCCATCCTCTTCATCAGGCAGCAGTCCATCCTCTTCATCACCAGCAGTCCATCCTCTTCATCAGGCAGCAGTCCATCCTCTTCATCACCAGCAGTCCATCCTCTTCATCACGCAGCAGTCCATCCTCTTCATCACACATCAGTCCATCCTCTTCATCACCAGCAGTCCATCCTCTTCATCACCAGCAGTCCATCCTCTTCATCACACAGCAGTCCATCCTCTTCATCACGCAGCAGTCCATCCTCTTCATCACGCAGCAGTCCATCCTCTTCATCACACATCAGTCCATCCTCTTCATCACCAGCAGTCCATCCTCTTCATCACCAGCAGTCCATCCTCTTCATCACGCAGCAGTCCATCCTCTTCATCACACATCAGTCCATCCTCTTCATCACCAGCAGTCCATCCTCTTCATCACCAGCAGTCCATCCTCTTCATCACACAGCAGTCCATCCTCTTCATCACGCAGCAGTCCATCCTCTTCATCACACAGCAGTCCGTCCTCTTCATCACCAGCACCAGCAGTCCATCCTCTTCATCACACAGCAGTCCATCCTCTTCATCACGCAGCAGTCCATCCTCTTCATCACGCAGCAGTCCGTCCTCTTCATCACCAGCAGTCCATCCTCTTCATCACACAGCAGTCCATCCTCTTCATCACCAGCAGTCCGTCCTCTTCATCACCAGCAGTCCGTCCTCTTCATCACCAGCAGTCCATCCTCTTCATCACCAGCAGTCCATCCTCTTCATCAGCAGCAGTCCATCCTCTTCATCACCAGCAGTCCATCCTCTTCATCACGCAGCAGTCCATCCTCTTCATCACACATCAGTCCATCCTCTTCATCACCAGCAGTCCATCCTCTTCATCACCAGCAGTCCATACTCTTCATCACACAGCAGTCCATCCTCTTCATCACCAGCAGTCCATCCTCTTCATCACCAGCAGTCCATCCTCTTCATCACACAGCAGTCCATCCTCTTCATCACGCAGCAGTCCATCCTCTTCATCACCAGCAGTCCGTCCTCTTCATCACGCAGCAGTCCATCCTCTTCATCACGCAGCAGTCCATCCTCTTCATCACACAGCAGTCCATCCTCTTCATCAGGCAGCAGTCCATCCTCTTCATCACCAGCAGTCCATCCTCTTCATCACACAGCAGTCCATCCTCTTCATCACCAGCAGTCCATCCTCTTCATCACCAGCAGTCCATCCTCTTCATCAGGCAGCAGTCCATCCTCTTCATCAGGCAGCAGTCCATCCTCTTCATCACCAGCAGTCCATCCTCTTCATCAGGCAGCAGTCCATCCTCTTCATCAGGCAGCAGTCCATCCTCTTCATCACCAGCAGTCCATCCTCTTCATCAGGCAGCAGTCCATCCTCTTCATCACCAGCAGTCCATCCTCTTCATCACGCAGCAGTCCATCCTCTTCATCACGCAGCAGTCCAGCCTCTTCATCACCAGCAGTCCATCCTCTTCATCACGCAGCAGTCCATCCTCTTCATCACACATCAGTCCATCCTCTTCATCACCAGCAGTCTATCCTCTTCATCAGCAGCAGTCCATCCTCTTCATCACCAGCAGTCCATCCTCTTCATCACGCAGTAGTCCATCCTCTTCATCAGCAGCAGTCCATCCTCTTCATCAGCAGCAGTCCATCCTCTTCATCACACAGCAGTCCATCCTCTTCATCACGCAGTAGTCCATCCTCTTCATCAGGCAGCAGTCCATCCTCTTCATCACCAGCAGTCCATCCTCTTCATCACCAGCAGTCCATCCTCTTCATCAGGCAGCAGTCCATCCTCTTCATCACCAGCAGTCCATCCTCTTCATCACCAGCAGTCCATCCTCTTCATCACCAGCAGTCCATCCTCTTCATCAGGCAGCAGTCCATCCTCTTCATCACCAGCAGTCCATCCTCTTCATCACGCATCAGTCCGTCCTCTTCATCACCAGCAGTCCATCCTCTTCATCACCAGCAGTCCATCCTCTTCATCAGCAGCAGTCCATCCTCTTCATCAGCAGCAGTCCATCCTCTTCATCACCAGCAGTCCATCCTCTTCATCAGGCAGCAGTCCATCCTCTTCATCACCAGCAGTCCATCCTCTTCATCACGCAGTAGTCCATCCTCTTCATCAGCAGCAGTCCATCCTCTTCATCACCAGCAGTCCATCCTCTTCATCAGCAGCAGTCCATCCTCTTCATCAGCAGCAGTCCATCCTCTTCATCACACAGCAGTCCATCCTCTTCATCAGGCAGCAGTCCATCCTCTTCATCACCAGCAGTCCATCCTCTTCATCACCAGCAGTCCATCCTCTTCATCAGGCAGCAGTCCATCCTCTTCATCACCAGCAGTCCATCCTCTTCATCACGCATCAGTCCGTCCTCTTCATCACCAGCAGTCCATCCTCTTCATCACCAGCAGTCCATCCTCTTCATCACCAGCAGTCCATCCTCTTCATCACGCAGCAGTCCATCCTCTTCATCACCAGCAGTCCATCCTCTTCATCAGCAGCAGTCCATCCTCTTCATCAGCAGCAGTCCATCCTCTTCATCACCAGCAGTCCATCCTCTTCATCACCAGCAGTCCATCCTCTTCATCACGCAGTAGTCCATCCTCTTCATCAGCAGCAGTCCATCCTCTTCATCACCAGCAGTCCATCCTCTTCATCACCAGCAGTCCATCCTCTTCATCACGCAGCAGTCCATCCTCTTCATCACCAGCAGTCCATCCTCTTCATCACCAGCAGTCCATCCTCTTCATCACCAGCAGTCCATCCTCTTCATCACGCAGCAGTCCATCCTCTTCATCACCAGCAGTCCATCCTCTTCATCTCCAGCAGTCCATCCTCTTCATCACCAGCAGTCCATCCTCTTCATCAGGCAGCAGTCCATCCTCTTCATCACCAGCAGTCCATCCTCTTCATCACGCAGTAGTCCATCCTCTTCATCACCAGCAGTCCATCCTCTTCATCAGGCAGCAGTCCATCCTCTTCATCACCAGCAGTCCATCCTCTTCATCACCAGCAGTCCATCCTCTTCATCAGGCAGCAGTCCATCCTCTTCATCACCAGCAGTCCATCCTCTTCATCACGCAGTAGTCCATCCTCTTCATCACCAGCAGTCCATCCTCTTCATCACCAGCAGTCCATCCTCTTCATCACCAGCAGTCCATCCTCTTCATCACGCAGCAGTCCATCCTCTTCATCACCAGCAGTCCATCCTCTTCATCACCAGCAGTCCATCCTCTTCATCACCAGCAGTCCACCCTCTTCATCACCAGCAGTCCATCCTCTTCATCACCAGCAGTCCATCCTCTTCATCACGCAGTAGTCCATCCTCTTCATCACCAGCAGTCCATCCTCTTCATCACCAGCAGTCCATCCTCTTCATCACCAGCAGTCCATCCTCTTCATCAGCAGCAGTCCATCCTCTTCATCACCAGCAGTCCATCCTCTTCATCACCAGCAGTCCATCCTCTTCATCACCAGCAGTCCATCCTCTTCATCACGCAGCAGTCCATCCTCTTCATCACCAGCAGTCCATCCTCTTCATCACCAGCAGTCCATCCTCTTCATCAGGCAGCAGTCCATCCTCTTCATCACCAGCAGTCCATCCTCTTCATCACGCAGTTGTCCATCCTCTTCATCACCAGCAGTCCATCCTCTTCATCACCAGCAGTCCATCCTCTTCATCACCAGCAGTCCAGCCTCTTCATCACCAGCAGTCCATCCTCTTCATCACCAGCAGTCCATCCTCTTCATCACCAGCAGTCCATCCTCTTCATCAGGCAGCAGTCCATCCTCTTCATCACCAGCAGTCCATCCTCTTCATCACCAGCAGTCCATCCTCTTCATCAGGCAGCAGTCCATCCTCTTCATCACCAGCAGTCCATCCTCTTCATCACGCAGCAGTCCATCCTCTTCATCACACATCAGTCCATCCTCTTCATCACCAGCAGTCCATCCTCTTCATCACCAGCAGTCCATCCTCTTCATCACCAGCAGTCCATCCTCTTCATCAGGCAGCAGTCCATCCTCTTCATCACGCAGCAGTCCATCCTCTTCATCACGCAGCAGTCCATCCTCTTCATCACCAGCAGTCCGTCCTCTTCATCACCAGCAGTCCAGCCTCTTCATCACCAGCAGTCCATCCTCTTCATCAGCAGCAGTCCATCCTCTTCATCACCAGCAGTCCATCCTCTTCATCACACAGCAGTCCATCCTCTTCATCACCAGCAGTCCGTCCTCTTCATCACGCAGCAGTCCGTCCTCTTCATCACCAGCAGTCCATCCTCTTCATCAGGCAGCAGTCCATCCTCTTCATCAGCAGCAGTCCATCCTCTTCATCACCAGCAGTCCATCCTCTTCATCAGGCAGCAGTCCATCCTCTTCATCACCAGCAGTCCATCCTCTTCATCAGGCAGCAGTCCATCTTCTTCATCACCAGCAGTCCATCCTCTTCATCACCAGCAGTCCATCCTCTTCATCACGCAGCAGTCCATCCTCTTCATCACACATCAGTCCATCCTCTTCATCACCAGCAGTCCATCCTCTTCATCACCAGCAGTCCATCCTCTTCATCACACAGCAGTCCATCCTCTTCATCACGCAGCAGTCCATCCTCTTCATCACCAGCAGTCCATCCTCTTCATCACCAGCAGTCCAGCCTCTTCATCACCAGCAGTCCATCCTCTTCATCACCAGCAGTCCATCCTCTTCATCACCAGCAGTCCATCCTCTTCATCAGGCAGCAGTCCATCCTCTTCATCACCAGCAGTCCATCCTCTTCATCACGCAGCAGTCCATCCTCTTCATCACACATCAGTCCATCCTCTTCATCACCAGCAGTCCATCCTCTTCATCAGGCAGCAGTCCATCCTCTTCATCACCAGCAGTCCATCCTCTTCATCAGGCAGCAGTCCATCCTCTTCATCACCAGCAGTCCATCCTCTTCATCACGCAGCAGTCCATCCTCTTCATCACACATCAGTCCATCCTCTTCATCAGGCAGCAGTCCATCCTCTTCATCACCAGCAGTCCATCCTCTTCATCACGCAGCAGTCCATCCTCTTCATCACACATCAGTCCATCCTCTTCATCACCAGCAGTCCATCCTCTTCATCACCAGCAGTCCATCCTCTTCATCACACAGCAGTCCATCCTCTTCATCACGCAGCAGTCCATCCTCTTCATCACGCAGCAGTCCGTCCTCTTCATCACCAGCAGTCCATCCTCTTCATCACACAGCAGTCCATCCTCTTCATCACCAGCAGTCCAGCCTCTTCATCACCAGCAGTCCATCCTCTTCATCAGCAGCAGTCCATCCTCTTCATCACCAGCAGTCCATCCTCTTCATCACACAGCAGTCCATCCTCTTCATCACCAGCAGTCCGTCCTCTTCATCACGCAGCAGTCCGTCCTCTTCATCACCAGCAGTCCATCCTCTTCATCACACAGCAGTCCATCCTCTTCATCACCCGCAGTCCATCCTCTTCATCACCAGCAGTCCATCCTCTTCATCACCAGCAGTCCATCCTCTTCATCAGGCAGCAGTCCATCCTCTTCATCACCAGCAGTCCATCCTCTTCATCACCAGCAGTCCACCCTCTTCATCACCAGCAGTCCATCCTCTTCATCAGCAGCAGTCCATCCTCTTCATCAGCAGCAGTCAATCCTCTTCATCACCAGCAGTCCATCCTCTTCATCACCAGCAGTCCATCCTCTTCATCAGCAGCAGTCCATCCTCTTCATCACCAGCAGTCCATCCTCTTCATCACCAGCAGTCCGTCCTCTTCATCACCAGCAGTCCATCCTCTTCATCACGCAGCAGTCCATCCTCTTCATCACACATCAGTCCATCCTCTTCATCACCAGCAGTCCATCCTCTTCATCACCAGCAGTCCATCCTCTTCATCAGCAGCAGTCAATCCTCTTCATCACCAGCAGTCCATCCTCTTCATCACCAGCAGTCCATCCTCTTCATCAGGCAGCAGTCCATCCCTCTTCATCACGCAGCAGTCCGTCCTCTTCATCACCAGCAGTCCATCCTCTTCATCACACAGCAGTCCATCCTCTTCATCACCAGCAGTCCATCCTCTTCATCAGGCAGCAGTCCATCCTCTTCATCACCAGCAGTCCATCCTCTTCATCAGCAGCAGTCCATCCTCTTCATCACCAGCAGTCCATCCTCTTCATCACACATCAGTCCATCCTCTTCATCACCAGCAGTCCATCCTCTTCATCAGCAGCAGTCCATCCTCTTCATCACCAGCAGTCCATCCTCTTCATCAGGCAGCAGTCCATCCTCTTCATCACCAGCAGTCCATCCTCTTCATCAGGCAGCAGTCCATCCTCTTCATCACCAGCAGTCCATCCTCTTCATCACGCAGCAGTCCATCCTCTTCATCACACATCAGTCCATCCTCTTCATCACCAGCAGTCCATCCTCTTCATCACCAGCAGTCCATCCTCTTCATCACACAGCAGTCCATCCTCTTCATCACGCAGCAGTCCATCCTCTTCATCACGCAGCAGTCCATCCTCTTCATCACACATCAGTCCATCCTCTTCATCACCAGCAGTCCCATCCTCTTCATCACCAGCAGTCCATCCTCTTCATCACGCAGCAGTCCATCCTCTTCATCACACATCAGTCCATCCTCTTCATCACCAGCAGTCCATCCTCTTCAATCACCAGCAGTCCATCCTCTTCATCACACAGCAGTCCATCCTCTTCATCACGCAGCAGTCCCATCCTCTTCATCACACAGCAGGTCCGTCCTCTTCATCACCCAGCACCAGCAGTCCATCCTCTTCATCACACAGCAGTCCATCCTCTTCATCACGCAGCAGTCCATCCTCTTCATCACGCAGCAGTCCGTTCATCACCAGCAGTCCATCCTCTTCATCACACAGCAGTCCATCCTCTTCATCACCAGCAGTCCGTCCTCTTCATCACCAGCAGTCCGTCCTCTTCATCACCAGCAGTCCATCCTCTTCATCACCAGCAGTCCATCCTCTTCATCAGCAGCAGTCCATCCTCTTCATCACCAGCAGTCCATCCTCTTCATCACGCAGCAGTCCATCCTCTTCATCACACATCAGTCCATCCTCTTCATCACCAGCAGTCCATCCTCTTCATCACCAGCAGTCCATACTCTTCATCACACAGCAGTCCATCCTCTTCATCACCAGCAGTCCATCCTCTTCATCACCAGCAGTCCATCCTCTTCATCACACAGCAGTCCATCCTCTTCATCACGCAGCAGTCCATCCTCTTCATCACCAGCAGTCCGTCCTCTTCATCACGCAGCAGTCCATCCTCTTCATCACGCAGCAGTCCATCCTCTTCATCACACAGCAGTCCATCCTCTTCATCAGGCAGCAGTCCATCCTCTTCATCACCAGCAGTCCATCCTCTTCATCACACAGCAGTCCATCCTCTTCATCACCAGCAGTCCATCCTCTTCATCACCAGCAGTCCATCCTCTTCATCAGGCAGCAGTCCATCCTCTTCATCAGGCAGCAGTCCATCCTCTTCATCACCAGCAGTCCATCCTCTTCATCAGGCAGCAGTCCATCCTCTTCATCAGGCAGCAGTCCATCCTCTTCATCACCAGCAGTCCATCCTCTTCATCACGCAGCAGTCCATCCTCTTCATCAGGCAGCAGTCCATCCTCTTCATCACGCAGCAGTCCATCCTCTTCATCACGCAACAGTCCATCCTCTTCATCACCAGCAGTCCATCCTCTTCATCACCAGCAGTCCATCCTCTTCATCACCAGTAGTCCATCCTCTTCATCACACAGCAGTCCATCCTCTTCATCACACAGCAGTCCATCGTCTTCATCACCAGCAGTCCATCCTCTTCATCAGGCAGCAGTCCATCCTCTTCATCACCAGCAGTCCATCCTCTTCATCACCAGCAGTCCATCCTCTTCATCACGCAGCAGTCCATCCTCTTCATCACGCAGCAGTCCATCCTCTTCATCACCAGCAGTCCATCCTCTTCATCACCAGCAGTCCATCCTCTTCATCACCAGTAGTCCATCCTCTTCATCACACAGCAGTCCATCCTCTTCATCACACAGCAGTCCATCGTCTTCATCACCAGCAGTCCATCCTCTTCATCAGCAGCAGTCCATCCTCTTCATCACCAGCAGTCCATCCTCTTCATCACCAGCAGTCCATCCTCTTCATCACTAGCAGTCCATCCTCTTCATCACCAGCAGTCCATCCTCTTCATCACACAGCAGTCCATCCTCTTCATCAGGCAGCAGTCCATCCTCTTCATCAGGCAGCAGTCCATCCTCTTCATCACCAGCAGTCCATCCTCTTCATCAGCAGCAGTCAATCCTCTTCATCACCAGCAGTCCATCCTCTTCATCACCAGCAGTCCATCCTCTTCATCACCAGCAGTCCATCCTCTTCATCACCAGCAGTCCATCCTCTTCATCAGGCAGCAGTCCATCCTCTTCATCACGCAGCAGTCCGTCCTCTTCATCACCAGCAGTCCATCCTCTTCATCACACAGCAGTCCATCCTCTTCATCACCAGCAGTCCATCCTCTTCATCAGGCAGCAGTCCATCCTCTTCATCACCAGCAGTCCATCCTCTTCATCAGCAGCAGTCCATCCTCTTCATCACCAGCAGTCCATCCTCTTCATCACACATCAGTCCATCCTCTTCATCACCAGCAGTCCATCCTCTTCATCACCAGCAGTCCATCCTCTTCATCACCAGCAGTCCATCCTCTTCATCAGCAGCAGTCAATCCTCTTCATCACCAGCAGTCCATCCTCTTCATCACCAGCAGTCCATCCTCTTCATCAGGCAGCAGTCCATCCTCTTCATCACGCAGCAGTCCGTCCTCTTCATCACCAGCAGTCCATCCTCTTCATCACACAGCAGTCCATCCTCTTCATCACCAGCAGTCCATCCTCTTCATCAGGCAGCAGTCCATCCTCTTCATCACCAGCAGTCCATCCTCTTCATCAGCAGCAGTCCATCCTCTTCATCACCAGCAGTCCATCCTCTTCATCACACATCAGTCCATCCTCTTCATCACCAGCAGTCCATCCTCTTCATCAGCAGCAGTCCATCCTCTTCATCACCAGCAGTCCATCCTCTTCATCAGGCAGCAGTCCATCCTCTTCATCACCAGCAGTCCATCCTCTTCATCAGGCAGCAGTCCATCCTCTTCATCACCAGCAGTCCATCCTCTTCATCACGCAGCAGTCCATCCTCTTCATCACACATCAGTCCATCCTCTTCATCACCAGCAGTCCATCCTCTTCATCACCAGCAGTCCATCCTCTTCATCACACAGCAGTCCATCCTCTTCATCACGCAGCAGTCCATCCTCTTCATCACGCAGCAGTCCATCCTCTTCATCACACATCAGTCCATCCTCTTCATCACCAGCAGTCCATCCTCTTCATCAGCAGCAGTCCATCCTCTTCATCACACAGCAGTCCATCCTCTTCATCACCAGCAGTCCAGCCTCTTCATCAACAGCAGTCCGTCCTCTTCATCACACATCAGTCCATCCTCTTCATCACACATCAGTCCATCCTCTTCATCACCAGCAGTCCATCCTCTTCATCACACAGCAGTCCATCCTCTTCATCACCAGCAGTCAAGCCTCTTCATCACCAGCAGTCCATCCTCTTCATCACCAGCAGTCCAGCCTCTTCATCACCAGCAGTCCATCCTCTTCATCAGCAGCAGTCCATCCTCTTCATCAGCAGCAGTCCATCCTCTTCATCACCAGCAGTCTAGCCTCTTCATCAGCAGCAGTCCATCCTCTTCATCACACATCAGTCCATCCTCTTCATCACCAGCAGTCCATCCTCTTCATCACCAGCAGTCCAGCCTCTTCATCACCAGCAGTCCGTCCTCTTCATCACCAGCAGTCCATCCTCTTCATCAGCAGCAGTCCATCCTCTTCATCACCAGCAGGCCATCCTCTTCATCACACATCAGTCCATCCTCTTCATCACCAGCAGTCCATCCTCTTCATCACACATCAGTCCATCCTCTTCATCACCAGCAGTCCATCCTCTTCATCACCAGCAGTCCAGCCTCTTCATCACCAGCAGTCCGTCCTCTTCATCACCAGCAGTCCATCCTCTTCATCAGCAGCAGTCCATCCTCTTCATCAGCAGCAGTCCATCCTCTTCATCACCAGCAGTCCATCCTCTTCATCACGCAGCAGTCCATCCTCTTCATCACACATCAGTCCATCCTCTTCATCACCAGCAGTCCATCCTCTTCATCACACAGCAGTCCATCCTCTTCATCACGCAGCAGTCCATCCTCTTCATCACGCAGCAGTCCGTCCTCTTCATCAGCAGCAGTCCATCCTCTTCATCAGCAGCAGTCCATCCTCTTCATCACGCAGCAGTCCATCCTCTTCATCACACATCAGTCCATCCTCTTCATCACCAGCAGTCCATCCTCTTCATCACGCAGCAGTCCATCCTCTTCATCACACATCAGTCCATCCTCTTCATCACCAGCAGTCCATCCTCTTCATCACCAGCAGTCCATCCTCTTCATCACACAGCAGTCCATCCTCTTCATCACGCAGCAGTCCATCCTCTTCATCACGCAGCAGTCCGTCCTCTTCATCACCAGCAGTCCATCCTCTTCATCACACAGCAGTCCATCCTCTTCATCACCAGCAGTCCGTCCTCTTCATCACCAGCAGTCCATCCTCTTCATCACCAGCAGTCCATCCTCTTCATCAGCAGCAGTCCATCCTCTTCATCACCAGCAGTCCATCCTCTTCATCACGCAGCAGTCCATCCTCTTCATCACACATCAGTCCATCCTCTTCATCACCAGCAGTCCATCCTCTTCATCACCAGCAGTCCATCCTCTTCATCACACAGCAGTCCATCCTCTTCATCACCAGCAGTCCATCCTCTTCATCACACAGCAGTCCATCCTCTTCATCACGCAGCAGTCCATCCTCTTCATCACCAGCAGTCCGTCCTCTTCATCACGCAGCAGTCCATCCTCTTCATCACGCAGCAGTCCATCCTCTTCATCACACAGCAGTCCATCCTCTTCATCAGGCAGCAGTCCATCCTCTTCATCACCAGCAGTCCATCCTCTTCATCACACAGCAGTCCATCCTCTTCATCACCAGCAGTCCATCCTCTTCATCACCAGCAGTCCATCCTCTTCATCACCAGTAGTCCATCCTCTTCATCACCAGCAGTCCATCCTCTTCATCACGCAGCAGTCCATCCTCTTCATCAGGCAGCAGTCCATCCTCTTCATCACGCAGCAGTCCATCCTCTTCATCACGCAGCAGTCCATCCTCTTCATCACCAGCAGTCCATCCTCTTCATCACCAGCAGTCCATCCTCTTCATCACCAGTAGTCCATCCTCTTCATCACACAGCAGTCCATCCTCTTCATCACACAGCAGTCCATCGTCTTCATCACCAGCAGTCCATCCTCTTCATCAGGCAGCAGTCCATCCTCTTCATCACCAGCAGTCCATCCTCTTCATCACCAGCAGTCCATCCTCTTCATCAGGCAGCAGTCCATCCTCTTCATCACGCAGCAGTCCATCCTCTTCATCACGCAGCAGTCCATCCTCTTCATCACCAGCAGTCCATCCTCTTCATCACCAGTAGTCCATCCTCTTCATCACACAGCAGTCCATCCTCTTCATCACACAGCAGTCCATCGTCTTCATCACCAGCAGTCCATCCTCTTCATCAGCAGCAGTCCATCCTCTTCATCACCAGCAGTCCATCCTCTTCATCACCAGCAGTCCATCCTCTTCATCACTAGCAGTCCATCCTCTTCATCACCAGCAGTCCATCCTCTTCATCACACAGCAGTCCATCCTCTTCATCAGGCAGCAGTCCATCCTCTTCATCACGCAGCAGTCCATCCTCTTCATCAGCAGCAGTCCATCCTCTTCATCACCAGCAGTCAATCCTCTTCATCACCAGCAGTCCATCCTCTTCATCACGCAGTAGTCCATCCTCTTCATCACACAGCAGTCCATCCTCTTCATCACACAGCAGTCCATCCTCTTCATCACCAGCAGTCCATCCTCTTCATCACACAGCAGTCCATCCTCTTCATCACCAGCAGTCCATCCTCTTCATCACGCAGTAGTCCATCCTCTTCATCACACAGCAGTCCATCCTCTTCATCACACAGCAGTCCATCCTCTTCATCACCAGCAGTCCATCCTCTTCATCACACAGCAGTCCATCCTCTTCATCAGCAGCAGTCCATCCTCTTCATCACCAGCAGTCCATCCTCTTCATCACCAGCAGTCCATCCTCTTCATCACGCAGCAGTCCATCCTCTTCATCACCAGCAGTCCATCCTCTTCATCAGCAGCAGTCCATCCTCTTCATCACCAGCAGTCCATCCTCTTCATCACTAGCAGTCCATCCTCTTCATCACCAGCAGTCCATCCTCTTCATCACCAGTAGTCCATCCTCTTCATCAGGCAGCAGTCCATCCTCTTCATCACCAGCAGTCCATCCTCTTCATCACACAGCAGTCCATCCTCTTCATCACCAGCAGTCCATCCTCTTCATCACCAGCAGTCCATCCTCTTCATCAGGCAGCAGTCCATCCTCTTCATCACGCAGCAGTCCATCCTCTTCATCAGGCAGCAGTCCATCCTCTTCATCACCAGCAGTCCGTCCTCTTCATCACCAGCAGTCCATCCTCTTCATCAGGCAGCAGTCCATCCTCTTCATCAGGCAGCAGTCCATCCTCTTCATCAGGCAGCAGTCCATCCTCTTCATCACCAGCAGTCCATCCTCTTCATCACACAGCAGTCCATCCTCTTCATCACCAGCAGTCCATCCTCTTCATCACCAGCAGTCCATCCTCTTCATCAGGCAGCAGTCCATCCTCTTCATCACCAGCAGTCCATCCTCTTCATCACACAGCAGTCCATCCTCTTCATCACCAGCAGTCCATCCTCTTCATCACCAGCAGTCCATCCTCTTCATCAGGCAGCAGTCCATCCTCTTCATCACCAGCAGTCCATCCTCTTCATCACACAGCAGTCCATCCTCTTCATCACCAGCAGTCCATCCTCTTCATCACCAGCAGTCCATCCTCTTCATCACCAGCAGTCCATCCTCTTCATCACGCAGCAGTCCATCCTCTTCATCACCAGCAGTCCGTCCTCTTCATCACCAGCAGTCCATCCTCTTCATCACCAGCAGTCAATCCTCTTCATCACCAGCAGTCCGTCCTCTTCATCACCAGCAGTCCATCCTCTTCATCACCAGCAGTCAATCCTCTTCATCACCAGCAGTCAATCCTCTTCATCACACAGCAGTCCATCCTCTTCATCACCAGCAGTCCATCCTCTTCATCACCAGCAGTCAATCCTCTTCATCACCAGCAGTCCATCCTCTTCATCACCAGCAGTCCATCCTCTTCATCACGCAGTAGTCCATCCTCTTCATCACACAGCAGTCCATCATCTTCATCACCAGCAGTCCATCCTCTTCATCACGCAGTAGTTCATCCTCTTCATCACACAGCAGTCTATCCTCTTCATCACCAGCAGTCCATCCTCTTCATCACCAGCAGTCCATCCTCTTCATCACCAGCAGTCTATCCTCTTCATCACTAGCAGTCCATCCTCTTCATCACCAGCAGTCCATCCTCTTCATCACGCAGCAGTCCATCCTCTTCATCAGCAGCAGTCCATCCTCTTCATCACCAGCAGTCAATCCTCTTCATCACCAGCAGTCCATCCTCTTCATCACGCAGTAGTCCATCCTCTTCATCACACAGCAGTCCATCCTCTTCATCACACAGCAGTCCATCCTCTTCATCACCAGCAGTCCATCCTCTTCATCACACAGCAGTCCATCCTCTTCATCACCAGCAGTCCATCCTCTTCATCACCAGCAGTCCATCCTCTTCATCACCAGCAGTCCATCCTCTTCATCACGCAGTAGTCCATCCTCTTCATCACACAGCAGTCCATCCTCTTCATCACACAGCAGTACATCCTCTTCATCACCAGCAGTCCATCCTCTTCATCACCAGCAGTCCATCCTCTTCATCAGGCAGCAGTCCATCCTCTTCATCACGCAGCAGTCCATCCTCTTCATCACGCAGCAGTCCATCCTCTTCATCACCAGCAGTCCATCCTCTTCATCAGGCAGCAGTCCATCCTCTTCATCACGCAGCAGTCCATCCTCTTCATCACGCAGCAGTCCATCCTCTTCATCACCAGCAGTCCATCCTCTTCATCACACAGCAGTCCATCCTCTTCATCACCAGCAGTCCATCCTCTTCATCACCAGCAGTCCATCCTCTTCATCAGGCAGCAGTCCATCCTCTTCATCACCAGCAGTCCATCCTCTTCATCACCAGCAGTCCATCCTCTTCATCACCAGCAGTCCATCCTCTTCATCACGCAGCAGTCCATCCTCTTCATCACCAGCAGTCCGTCCTCTTCATCACCAGCAGTCCATCCTCTTCATCACCAGCAGTCAATCCTCTTCATCACCAGCAGTCCATCCTCTTCATCACCAGCAGTCCATCCTCTTCATCACCAGCAGTCCATCCTCTTCATCACCAGCAGTCCATCCTCTTCATCACCAGCAGTCAATCCTCTTCATCACCAGCAGTCCATCCTCTTCATCACCAGCAGTCCATCCTCTTCATCACGCAGTAGTCCATCCTCTTCATCACGCAGCAGTCCATCCTCTTCATCACCAGCAGTCCATCCTCTTCATCACCAGCAGTCCATCCTCTTCATCACACAGCAGTCCATCCTCTTCATCACCAGCAGTCCATCCTCTTCATCACCAGCAGTCCATCCTCTTCATCACCAGCAGTCTATCCTCTTCATCACTAGCAGTCCATCCTCTTCATCACCAGCAGTCCATCCTCTTCATCACGCAGCAGTCCATCCTCTTCATCAGCAGCAGTCCATCCTCTTCATCACCAGCAGTCAATCCTCTTCATCACCAGCAGTCCATCCTCTTCATCAGCAGCAGTCCATCCTCTTCATCACCAGCAGTCCATCCTCTTCATCACACAGCAGTCCATCCTCTTCATCACCAGCAGTCCATCCTCTTCATCACCAGCAGTCCATCCTCTTCATCAGCAGCAGTCCATCCTCTTCATCACCAGCAGTCCATCCTCTTCATCACACAGCAGTCCATCCTCTTCATCACCAGCAGTCCATCCTCTTCATCACCAGCAGTCCATCCTCTTCATCACGCAGCAGTCCATCCTCTTCGTCACCAGCAGTCCATCCTCTTCATCACCAGCAGTCCATCCTCTTCATCACGCAGTAGTCCATCCTCTTCATCACCAGCAGTCCATCCTCTTCATCACCAGCAGTCCATCCTCTTCATCACCCGCAGTCCATCCTCTTCATCACCAGCAGTCCATCCTCTTCATCACGCAGCAGTCCATCCTCTTCATCACCAGCAGTCCATCCTCTTCATCACCAGCAGTCCATCCTCTTCATCACGCAGTAGTCCATCCTCTTCATCACCAGCAGTCCATCCTCTTCATCACCAGCAGTCCATCCTCTTCATCACCAGCAGTCCTGCAGCTTGATTTCCTTCTTCAACCTCCAGATTGATCACCTTTAACTTAAAAGCCTCATCAGATGCTTTTCTTCATTATTTTCCATGTTGATGAGTACAAATGACTGATTTGCAATAATAAAGTGCGCTTGATTGATCAAACAATTTCATTGGACCTCTGTGAACTACTCATTCATTTGATTGGTCTACGGTTGCTAGGCAAAATCTTTTTCGCCACGAAAACAAACAAACAAAAACATGTCTGAGCGCACCGTAGTAAAAGCCACAGTGCTCAAAGTGTGGGGGAAAAGTAGCGGCTTCTAGTCCGGAATTTACGGTAACTGTCCTGCTGCAGCCTCCGTCAATGTGTCAAAATCATGACAGGAATTAATTATTATATCATATTAATAATGATATTACCATGTTAATTAATAATATGCTATATATTTTTTTTAAAATATTATATTAATTATATATTTTTTGAACCTACCGCCAAAGGGGGTGGGGGGGGGGTCTTGAGCACTGCTGTCATGCATTTGTCTGTCTGTGTACATGATTGCCTGGGAAACACCACTTTAAATTAAAAACACCTGCACCAAATACCAACAGCACCAATCTAATCCAGAGAAAGTCAAATAAATAAATAAATAAATAAACTAAATAAAAACTAGCATCACCATCAGTTGTAGATTAAATCATCCTGCTGTAAAATGCTGCACAAACCTTTGTTGGTCTGAGTTCATCGTTTCTGGTGTTGGTCTTTTTCTTCTTCTACTCACAATTGAAAAAGGTTCTGAAGCAGGTCTTCTATCACATCATGGATGTATCTATCATCTTCTATCATATCTGAAAATCATGGCCTATATATATATAGCAGAGGTTTTATATATGCACAAGTGTCCATCAAATGTGGCATATACCAAGGTGATGCTCTGTCCCCACTGCTGTTCTGCATAGGTCTGAACCCCCTAAGCCAAATAATCAACAAGACAGGCTACGGATACCGCCTCAGGAACGGGGCCACGATCAGTCACCTCCTCTACATGGATGACATCAAGCTGTACGCCAAGAGTGAACGGGACATAGACTCCCTGATCCACACCACCAGGATCTACAGCAATGACATTGGGATGTCATTCGGGCTTGAGAAATGTAGTAGGATGGTGACAAAGCGAGGCAAGGTAGTCCACACTGAAGGGGTCTCACTCCCAGAAGGAACAATAGCAGACATTGAGGACAGTTACAAGTACCTGGGAATACCACAGGCAAATGGCAACCTTGAACAGGCAACAAGGAAAGCGGCAACGGCCAAATACCTCCAGCGAGTGAGGCAAGTCCTAAGAAGCCAGCTCAATGGCAAGAACAAGTCCAGGGCAATAAACAGCTACGCCCTGCCAGTGATCAGGTACCCTGCGGGTATAATAAGGTGGCCAAAGGAAGAGATACAGACCACGGATGTTAAGACACGAAAGCTCCTTACCATGCATGGTGGGTTCCATCCCAAATCCAGCACCTTGAGACTGTATGCTAGCCGTAAGGAAGGAGGCCGAGGACTAGTGAGCGTGAGAGCCACTATCCAGGATGAAACATCCAAGCTCCTTACGTACATCAAGGACAGGGCTCCAACGGATGACATACTCAACGAAAGTCTCAGACAATGGCGAGATGAGGAGGTGCTGGAAGAGGGACCATCATGGGAGGACAAGCCCCTACATGGGATGTACCACCGGAACATAACTGAAGTGGCTGATCTCAAGAAGTCCTACCAATGGCTAGAGAGGGCTGGCCTACAGGACAGAGGCCCTCATCCTGGCTGCACAGGAGCAGGCTCTGAGCACCAGAGCCATAGAAGCCCAGATCTACCACACCAGACAAGACCCAAGGTGTAGACTGTGCAAAGAGACACCTGAGACAATCCAGCACATAACTGCAGGGTGCAAGATGCTGGCTGGGAAAGCTTACATGGAACGCCATAACCAAGTGGCTGGCATAGTGTACCCAAACATCTGTGCGGAGTATGGTCTGGAAACCCCAAGGTCACAGTGGGAGACCCCCCCAAAGGTGGTGGAGAATGACCGAGCCAAGATCCTGTGGGACTTCCAGATACAGACAGACAGGATGGTAATGGCGAACCAACCAGACATCGTAGTGGTTGATAAAGGGCAGAGGAAAGCCGTGGTGGTGGATGTAGCAATACCAAGTGATGGTAACATCAGAAAGAAGGAACATGAGAAACTTGAGAAATACCAAGGGCTCAGAGAGGAGCTGGAGAGGCTTGGAAGGTGAAGGTGACAGTAGTGCCCTCGGGGCAGTAACCCCCAAACTGGAGGAGTGGCTACAGCAGATCCCTGGAACAACCTCGGACATCTCAGTCCAGAAAAGTGCAGTACTTGGAACAGCAAAGATACTGCGCAGGACCCTCAAGCTCCCAGGCCTCTGGTAGAGGACCAGGACCCTCAAGCTCCCAGGCCTCTGGTAGAGGACCAGGACCCTCAAGCTCCCAGGCCTCTGGTAGAGGACCCGAGAACCTCTCGACCTCTAGAGGACCTCTTGGAATAGAAAAACAGGTGACCGCCCGCGGAGGGCGAGAGGGGAATTTTTTAAATATATATATATATATATATATATACATATGCCATGATTGTCCTGACCTCGCTGCTTGCAGCTTTAATAATATTTGTAGTTGTGTACTGTGGGTTGTGTGTAGTTGTGTACTGTGGGTTGTATGTAGTTGTGTACTGTGGGTTGTATGTAGTTGTGTACTGTGGGTTGTATAGTTGTAGATGTATTTTTCTCTCTACAAATACAACACCACACTTACATATCCGTAACTACAGGAGCCCAAATTCTACTTTACAAGTCGCCCATTTAAAAAACCTGACATGCTCCCATTTGTTGCAGCAAATTTGTAGAAAAACATGAATGAATGTGAAGTTTATTCCCGGACATTTGTTGTAATGAACACCGTCCCTGCCTCTCCACTATGACCCCCCCCCCCCCCCCCCCCCCCCCCCCCCGGCCAGACTCCATCCACTGCTTCGTCTTCAGCAGAACTGTGTGTCTATGGCCGTGAATGCAAGAAGCAGCCAGAGCAGAGGTTTTATTTATTTTATCAACAGCAGAAGTTGATCTGTTGAATGTCCGGATCAGGTTGCACTTCTTCCTTGCACCACACGGGAGTGTCAACAAGCCCAATCTGTGCAAGGTGCGCCTCCTCACAGGTTGCTCCCTGCAGGCCTCGTCCACGTTGCCCAAAGCTAAATCAAACTCCGCCATTGAGCAAATGCAAAACATGTTGAGCTCCAGCACCAGTTCATCTGATCTCAAACTCTGTGTTTTGATGATGAATGTTGTCCTTCTTGTTTCATTTCCACATTTCTTCCCTCGTCCTCCACACTGGCTGACCGTCTTCACTGCACCGTCACTCAGACGCCTGAAGGGACGTCACACCAGGTCAACCTGTGCTCAAACAAGACTTTCCTCATGAGAAACAAAGTCATATGATCAGTGCTTTAAGTGGAAAACAACAAGTGTTGGTCCTCCCCTTGGTGACCTGCCGTCAGTCTCTCCTCTAAATATGGACAAAAACATCATATTCAGTGGCCGACAGACATTTTGTACAGCAGGTGGTAAAATAAAGGCACCTTGTGCAGCGTGTGGCTCCACCGGCTGCTTTATTATAGTAGTGTGAGATTAAAAAAACCCAAAAAACAAGTACATGTTGTAAGTAATTGCATATTTATTTAAATATTAGAATAATTTTAATAATTCCACCCAAAAAAAATAAAAAGAGAGAATAAGAGTGAGAAAGAGAGAAAGATGAGTGGATGTCACTACACAACATCCTCAATAAGTTCATATATACTTTTATTGTCCCTGTGGGGATTTTCTTTTTTTTGACTTAATGGTGCTAACATGATAATCTCCTTCCAGAGGCCATCTATAGCACACATCTATAACACATCTATAACACATCTATAACACACATCTATAACACATCTATAACACATCTATAACACACATCTATAACACATCTATAACATCAAGACTGCAAGTTTAATAGAAATATCACAATATGGAAACTTGGACATATTAAAGTGGAACTTCATGTGTTTATTATTCAAACCAATGAGTTTTACAATTTGTATTTCATTTAGCCCTAAAATGAAAGAAAGCTTAGTTTCACGTTATAAATTGATCCATTTCTCTCATGTAAAGTGACTTTGAGAGCACAAGAAAAGCTCTATGCAAGTTTGATTCATCATTATTAGATTATATTGTTGAGTTTTAGATTCAGCTCGTCTTGTTTCCAGAGTGAGACTCTTCATATTTTTAATCTGTATGAGCAGAACATCTGTCACATTATCAATAACAGCAATAAAAGAAGAGTTAAGAAAACAACATACTTTTCTTATTTCTGATAATGTGGCGCCTCCTTGTGGCTCATGTGACAAACTACAGGCCAGGATTCAATATACATCTATAAGGTAAACTTCATTTAATTTCTTTTTTTACATTATGAGATCTAATTGTTGTGATTTAAATTTAATTTACTGCCGTCTGTGAAATAATGAGAATTCAAATTTTCACACATTTTGGATTTATATATTCTCTAAATTAAAATATTTCAAGTTCATTTGCTTTTTAAAAAAAAATATATATTTTGTCAGTTTCCAAGTAATGAAAATAAAATATTCATCTGGACGTAATATTAAATACAATTACAACCAAAAGTGTGTAAACCTTTCATATTTACATTACAAATGTTAAAACAGTTTTGAGACGTACCTGTAAATGTCGTCTGTCACATTTGTGGTTTTAAACAAAAAATTGATGCCAATTCATGTTGACCACACTTGAATTAGTGAAAAATTAGCTATAAAAAGAAATCAAACCATTATTTCTAGCTTCTATGAAGAATTCCTCTGAAGAATTAGCAGGTGGAAAGTTGAGGTCAGACTGATAAAACTCACCTGTTCTGTGATGTCGCAGGTTCTAATGCTGGATTTGGATGTTGGCAGAGGACAAGAGAAGAAAGTAGAGATTTGAACCTCAGCCTGTTGAGGAGCAGTGCAGGGCAGAGCCAGCAGGGGTTTGTTCAGACGACCACTATATCAACAAGAGTCAAGTCACATCCAATCAAAATAAAACAGCTGGGTGGGTGGAGACTAGACCACTTTCTGAAGGACGTGTTGATGTTTACTCAAAACTTTATCGTGTCATTTATATAGAGCAAAATCTGTGTCAAGAAAAAAGAATGATGCAATATTAACCTACATTTTTATATTTTATATATTTTTATATTTTTCTTTTTTACTTTTCTATTCTATTCTATTGTATTTTACAACATTCCTAGGTACCAGATTGCTGCAACAAAACAATTTCCCTTCAGGGGTGAATAAAGTAATTATCTATCTATCTATCTATCTATCTATCTATCTATCTATCTATCTATCATCTATCTATCTATCTATCTATCTATCTATCTATCTATCTATCATATATCTATCTATCTATCTATCTATCTATCTATCTATCTATCTATCTATCTATCTATCATCTATCTATCTATCTATCTATCTATCTATCATCTATCTATCTATCTATCATCTATCTATCTATCTATCTATCTATCTATCTATCTATCTATCTATCATCTATCTATCTATCTATCTATCTATCTATCTATCTATCATCTATCTATCTATCTATCTATCTATCTATCTATCTATCTATCTATCTATCTATCTATCTATCTATCTATCTATCTATCTCTCTATCTATCATCTATCTATCTATCTATCTATCTATCTATCTATCTCTCTATCTATCATCTATCTATCTATCTATCTATCTATCATCTATCTATCATCTATCTATCATCTATCTATCTATCTATCTATCTATCATCTATCATCTATCTATCTATCTATCTATCATCTATCTATCATCTATCTATCTATCTATCTCTCTCTCTATCTCTCTCTCTCTCTCTCTCTCTCTCTCTATCTATCTATCTATCATCTATCTATCATCTATCTATCTATCTATCTATCTATCTATCTATCTATCTATCTATCATCTATCTATCTATCATCTATCTATCTATCATCTATCTATCATCTATCTATCTATCTATCATCTATCTATCTATCTATCATCTATCTACCATCTATCTATCATCTATCTATCTATCTATCTATCTATCTATCTATCATCTATCTATCTATCTATCTATCTATCTAAATTGCTCTCATGTCTTATATGTGTAGTTGTGTATCATGAGTAGTGTACTCTCCACAAACACAACACCACTACTACACCATAAATTCCTAATCACAGGAGCACAAAATAGCGTCTTAATGTTCCACATTTGTCACAAGTAAGAGATTAAAGAGGAGTTTCTACTTAAAATACTGTCTGCCGGTACTTGAGTTGTCGCTGCAGACGTGGACGTCCATGTTTGTTTGTATTAAATGGACCAGAGAGCTGAACAGAAAAACATTCAACAGAAGGAAAAGACAGAAACCAGCAGTGACATTTCAGACTTCCTCTCCAGGTGGTCTATTTTCCAGGATCCCGTGGCCAAGGTGTTGTTCCACAAGTTGTACCGGCACGTGTGCGTGTACGTAGAAATGTACTAGGAGACCTTGCGGCTCCCGGACCGCCCCCCCGGCACGGACCCCACCGTGGCCTACCCCGTGGCTCTGAGCTGCCACTGCGGCCGCTGCAACACGAACACGTCAGACTGCACCTCCCAGAGCCTGCGGCCCGACTTCTGCCTCAACGACATCCCACACTCCTCCTAGAACCGGCTGACCACTGGCCACGCTTCAGCAGGCCCATCGCTGACTCGGCACAAAGCATGGTCTTCAAGAAAGATGTCGACGGACGGTTTGTGTTGCTTTGGTACATTGCAGAAGCCAGCGGCTCCTCACTGTGAGTCCTGGACGGCCTTGAAGGCCTCCAGAGGGTTTTCACACTCCACTGGCGTCACAATCAGCTTTGGAACGGCCAACAACATTACATATTCATTAGTGCTGTCAAAAATAACCTTCATTTAGTTCATTGATCAGAAACACTTCGTTCTTTCAATAAACGTTAACGTAACTAACGTAGTTTTGTTTACTTCTTGGTTTGTTTGTTTGTTTTCCTCCCTTACCGGAGCATGGCTCAAAGACAGGACACGTGAATCAACTCCACTGTGAGGTTTGCCTTCCCCTCAGTGACCATACATCACCTTTCTATCAGGACAAGTCACTCACTTCTTTCAGCCTCAACAACGGAAGACAGAAAATGTTTCCATTCATATTTTAACTGATGCAGAACTGGATCATTATCACATGTTTCACTATTAAACTCCTGCTTCTTTCATATCAAACAGGTCTTGACTGACCTGCTCACACACTTTTACACAAAGGTTCACATTTGTTGTTTGACTGCAGTTATAGAAAGAATCCATTGATCAGTCCTGTTTACCAAAACCAACACATTCCTGCTGGATAACTGATGTTCAGAAGTACTTTAGTGTGAATCCAGTGTCTGTGTCCTTGAGTTTGTCCACAAGAGGGCAGCACTGCTCTGTGTGTGTGTGTGTGTGTGTGTGTGTGTGTGTGTGTGTGTGTGTGTGTGTGTGTGTGCGCGTGGTGTCCCAGATAGCAAAGTTATTGAATCAACATTGTAATTTCATCAGGCTGAAGAGTGAGATCAACACTGATGTCAGAACATTGAAGCAACATTGAGTTTGCTCGCTATGATCAACATTGAAATATTGAATTTTCAATGAACTCAGACGATGAATCAACCTTGATTCAACCATGTTATTATCAACATTGATAACTTACTATTAAAAGGCCATTTCAGCACTTTTAACATTCCTCTATTTTTTAATGTGTCAAATAAAGCCAAAATAATCACGTCAATCTATAGTTAGCGAAGTTCCACAGGGGTCATGCCAAAGTCATCCAGTAGTGACATCACTGCACTGAAGGGAAGTGATGTCACTGCTGGAAAACCACGTTTGGAGCAACTGCGGAACTTTAAAACCAAATAGAATCACGTGATTATTTCTTACAATCATAAAATACAGGGGAAAGGTGAAACATTCTGAAGTGGTTCATTAAGTATGCATACTGCAGTGGTTCTCAAGCTTTTTATACAGACCTCACTTTATATACTCAAATTGATTATAACTACGCCATTAAAAGGTAAATATTAGAAAATAAGTAGAACTCTTGCAGATGGCATTTTTTTTTTTTTTTTTGAGGAAACCAAGGTTGAGAACAGTTGCTTTACTTGCCGTCAGGCTGGGACTCAAAGCAGGACTCAGGGGCAGAGGATATCCGTAAAATGAGTGTTTTATTAAAAGCAAAAAGCCACAGACCTCAGAAACAAGGGACAACTCAACATGGGGTAGGGGTGGGGAGACAAGGGGGCGAACATCAGCTTGTAGTCCCCATGGAACATGTCAGCTCTGTGGCCTCTCCTTCCTTGGCATGCCACCACTCCTCTCAGGTGCAGAGCGCAGCCACTTCTACATTGCACCCTCGTACTGCTGTTCAGTCAGCCTCCGGTCAAACTGACGAGCAGTCGCTGGGAAAAAGAAAGAAGGAAATATGGTACTTGTTATAAAAGCAGCAGTGGTCACGCTCCATTCAAAAGTGACTAATGTCCAGTGACCTTTTTGTGTGCTACTGATTTTCAGGCAACCGTAAAGGACCACCTTACCTTCATATAATTTATCCACACTAATGCTCGTACAAAAAATGCCACCATTTCTGTCTAATCTGTCTCAAGAGCATTGGACAGTTCAGAAACCTGACTACCGATTAATCACATCAAATACAGAACGACTAGACTTACTGAGCATGACAGAGGAACACTTGATATATTTAGATTTTATGCTTTAAGTATGAAAAATAGCAGATATATGAGCTTACAGACAGCAGAGTACCAAGCTGTGAGCTTGTAGATCTGCTATTTTTGAAAACTATTGAAAGTTTGTGAAAAACTTTGAACGTGTGTATTTTTAAGGTAAACATTTGTAACTCAAGTCTTTGCTTCAGGGGGTCCATAGAACCTATTTGGAGATGGGGTGGGCAGTCAAATATAACTTGGAGGGTCCTTGACATGAAACACGTTTGAGCAGCAATAGAACCATTCTAGAAGTGTTTAGGAATTTGTTTTATATTTTAGAACTGTTCTCTGGTCTTAATGAATGATTTAGATTCAATATGTCAATGAGCCAAATCCGTAAAGTAGTAAAGCTAATATTTGTTAGACTCCCTGAACATGCAGTCCTGCATCAGTGTGTCCTTGAAGGCCTCTTGGGGACTTTCCCCCCAGTTGAACCTGCAGGCCAGACTGTTGGTCATGATACTGGAGAGCACTCTCCTGATCACACTTTCTGGGCTGGTCCCTCCAACAACGCCAGGCGGCTCATCTGAACACAGAGGGAAAGTGTTGAGTGCTAAAGTGTACCATGTCAAATGAGAACACATTTGAAAGCATACATTTAGTACATTTCTGCAGTGACATAAAGGCGTGATCGTCTAGTTTCATCATTACGTGAAACTTTGGCTGAATCGCTGCTGGACACGGCCTCGGCCATCCGCCACCGGAGCCGACAGAAGCTCTGGAGATAACACATATACATATTTTATATTTCTATGTCCATGTGTATATATACATGACACTGCTGACAGAGCAGCTTAAAAGCCTGAACATATTCGCTGCCTCGTCTGCTGACTTCATGCAGGTCGCGGGTGGTTCATGCTGATGGCCCCATTCTGGACTCACTTTGCATTGCTCAAGATGGAGGATCCATCACAGCCGGCAGCTCAGGCCATGCGGTCAAACATTTGGCTGCACGTGCACTAACAAAGTAGGGCCGCACTTTAGGCCGTGCAAAGTGTGGCCCTACACCCTTCTTCCCACGTGCTCCAACAAAGTAGGGCCGCATGGCCTGAGCTGCCGACTGCGCATGGATCCTCCGTCTTCCCGTCAGAACAATCACAATTTAAAAGCCAATAAAGATACCCAGACGGCTAAACTCCTACAATGAAACCCAAACTACTTTAGGAAAGATGGAGAACACTGGGCAACAGAAGTGGGGATATTTCCGTTCATGTTATGAAACGAAGTGAGTCCAGAGTGGAGCATGGCCATCATGAACCACCCGCGGCCTGCGCCATGGCCATGCAGACCAGCATTGTGGTGTGTCAAGCCACGTGGCTTAACACACCGCAATGCTCGGTTAACACCCCCCCCCCCCCCCCCCCCCCCCCGACTTTCCCACCGGAACTCTCCGGACACCGGGACCACAGTGTTCGTTAGCAGTTGGGACAGTTGTCGACCGCATATAACGTTTGAGTTTCTACGGTTTACGTTACGAGGGCGAGTTTAGCTAGCTGGCGAACAGCACATCGCTCCTACCTTTTTTTTTTTTTTAATGAAACCGGGCAATAAAACTTTGCAAGCAAATACGCTCATGACACGTATTTAACCTTAATGTTACACGGTGACTCAAGACAATTATTACGCTGAAATGCTGACAATGAAATATCCTCTTACCTTCCGAAATGATGCTGTGACCGCGCGCAACAACTCCTTCGCAGCAATGAGACCTCTTCTCCCGCAGCGACCACACCTGATTCTACCCACAATGCAAAGCGCGCATGACGAGATCACGTGCGTTCTCACGATAATGAACATCGCGGGGCGGCGACATTAAGCTGCAATCTCCAGACAGTTTCCAGCCGTCTGCGAAGCACAATGTGAACCCGTGTGTGTGTGTGTGTGTGTGTGTGTGTGTGTGTGTGTGTGTGTGTGTGTGTGTGTGTGTGTGTGTGTGTGTGTGTGTGTGTGTGTGTGTGTGTGTGTGTGTGTGTGTGTGTGTTGAATCTTTGAACTGAACAATTTTACAGGACAAATGATTTGACACCAAATGTCTAGTTTGTGGTCCTCATGGAGGCCATGTACCAGATGCTCTGAGGTGTGCAGGCGCCTCAGTAGGTGGAGCAGCTGCCTAAAACTGCTACTGCCTTGATCTCATGACATTTTCATTGCCAGCAAATGGTCAAATATAAACCACATCATGAAGAAAATATATTCTAAAATGATATGAATAATATTTCGATTTGGTGTTCCTCAGGGTGAAAATATCCAGAATCCCTAAATATCTGTTTTTGGATTCGGTCTAGAATATGGACGTCCCTAAAGCATATTTTTGTTGATATGCACCATATCTGGTCAAATACGAACCCACTATGTGACATGAAGACAAAATATTGTATACAGTAAACATTTTGAAGTTCGTCAGTATGTTCTATTAAGCCGGCCGAACATACTGACGAACTTCAAAATAGATATGGCCATATCTAATCACACATTTTGTTTCTGGAATATGGATCAAATACATGGCATATCATAATATGTTAATTATACAGTCTATATTAGATTAATGTATCACTCAAAGCCATAAACCGCTATAGATTTTCCAATGCATATGGTTGTGTTGACACATCTCATCAAATACGGATGAAGTATACAGCTCCTTATGACTATGATGCAATGCGCAATACAAAAATATAATGATACTCTAATTTGAGTAGAATAATTGCAAGATTTGCAAAAGTATACCATATCAAAGTTCAACCTTGTGAAAGTTGACCTTGATTTTAAGGCACTTCTGGACCGGACATTAAATTCATGTCAGTTGTACCTGGTGAGTCACAGTCATCAGAATCTGCCCTCCATTTGTCTCAGTGTCATTTCTCGGCCTTTTAAGCCATAAGTAATAATAATAATAAAAATATCAGCAGCCCACATTGAAACCATGTCACATCAATGTAGAGATATTCAACATTGAAAATGCAACATCTATACAATGTCATATCAATGTAGAGATATTCAACATTGAAAATGCAACATCTATACAATGTCATATCAATGTAGGGAAATTCAACATTGAAAATGCAACATCTATACAATGTCATATCAATGTAGGGGAATTCAACATTGAAAATGCAACATCTATACAATGTCAAATCAATGACAATTCTTCAATTTTTTAAATAGTAACTGTAATTAAATATTGAAACAACATCGCTTTTTCAACCTCAACCAAAAATAACCAATCTGACCAAAATCCAACGTTGAATCAATGCCTTTTGCTATCTGGGGTGTTTTATAAATGACCTATCATAGTTCGCCAATCAGAACCTTCTATTATTGTTTATTCCACCATGAACATGAAAACACAGCAAACCATGTGTCCAGTATCAGAACTGCATGTCTGAAGTTTGCAGGAAAGAGAAGCAGGTGAAGATCAGTTCAGTATTCAGCGAGTTCTGATTGGTTCAAGTCTCTGACACTTCATTGCTCCTGTCCAACAGGTGAGACTGAGCGGAGGGCCAATAGGTCCACTGACTGTTTACATCCCATAGACACGCCTCCGACTGTCCTTCTTGGCTGAATGAGTCTCCTCTCACAGTCACTGATGCTTCACCAGCGCCCCCTACTGCCCTTACCAGTCATTACAATCTCACCACCGATGCAGATCTGTGGTTGTGGGATACATTCATTCATACCGACCATCAGTCCCGATGGCAGACCAACTGCTTCATGTCCACCGTCGTGTCCAGCCGGCCACAACCAGAACAATCTTCTCCATCTCCCACTGAACCAGATTCCACCACCTGTCCTGAAGCGCCTCCCGGCCACCTCTGGCCTTTTAAATATGAGCTTTCTCATTAGTGGTTGTATTTCTCTTCATAATCTCCACTTGATTATTATTACAGGGACATGGCTTTCGCCAGGAGACTGTAGTGCCCTAATTGAAGGGGCCTCACCAAACTGTACTCATCTTCATCAACCAGGCTCTGATTGGGCGGAGCTTTTCTCCTCCCTTTTTTCTTAATAGTTTGACCGTTTTAATGTGATTTCTACAGAAGTGATTTAATATAGCTCAAAATAATACAAAAAGGAGTTGTACACAGAAATATAGATAAGATAGAAGGACATTTCACTATAATTATGTTAATGTAAGGAATGCTGAAATGAAGGAAATTAATAAATATTAAACATGATCCATATGTGAATTGTATTCACTTTTTGTGAGGTTTTTACTAGAAAAGATGAATTACTGAAACACTTTTTTTTAACTACAATTAAACAATGAGTCAATTTCTGACCTTGAACTTTCTCCAGTAAAACAATCAAATCCACCAAGTACATGCACATTTTAATATTCTGCCCAAGAAAAGCCTACACGTGTTTTTTCCTCACAAAACTGCAGTGCCATGACGAATACAAACAGTTTGGAGGAAATTATTCCAAAGATGACAGCCGATGTCTCGTGGGAGAGTTTACTTTTCAAAGTCTCCGGATGCTTCTGGGAAAACCTTCACAATGAAGTAATTGACTTTGTGTTACAAGCACGTTACGAACCCAAGAGTCAAGGGTGATAGATCAAGTTCTTTGTCTACGTATCTTAATTATTTCATATAAGTGGTGGAGGTGGAAACAGAAAGCAGTCAGTGTGTGAGTGAAGCTCCAGCGTCTGATCGCTGATGTTTCTCCTCCTCCTCAGGCTCGAAGCGCCACCCTGAATGAGCAGCTGGGTCACATTGAGGACATTTTCTCTGATCAGACTGGCACTGTCACTAGGAACGTCATGCAGTTCAACAAGTGCACCATCGCTGGACGCAGCTACGGTGCTGAAGATGTCACTTTTCTGTCCAAACTTCTTCACACTCCAGAGATGACACATTGGCTAGAAGAACTGATCCGACTGTCAGGGACCTTGAGCAGGAACAATAAAGGGAATTCATTTCAGGTTGAAACATATATACAGTGTGTGTTTACACTGCTAAAAGCACTAATATTACTTTGATCATTATTTCTTTCTGTAAATTGAGCTTCATTAAATCCTAAATACAATTTTTCATTCAATTGACCAGAATTTGTAATTTAATGTCACATGTTTGACCTCTTTCTAATACGGTATTAAATACAGGTCTATTTACTATAAAAGCTCAGACCATCAATCTATACTGGGAAATCAAGTAGTTTAGTATTTTTTCTCATTATTTCTTGAATGAAATTAAAGGGAATTGAAGAATTAATCGAAGAGATTCTGCCTTCTGAATTTGAGTAAAGATTTAAATTAATGTGATGTGGCATTGATGAAGCCAAAAAGCTGATCCAAAGTCAAAATATCTTGTGTTTTGAGTTGTTTGGAACTTGTCTGTTGTACCTAGAAAGACTGGGTCAACCTTCTTTGAAACCACTACTGAATTGTTTCCCGTCTTGATGGAGAGTTAATGTTTTAGTGAGATTAATCTTGAAGACGTGAAATTTCACATTAGGCAGTTAAGAATTGCCATAATTGCCATAAATCACATTCCTTGGAGTTTTTATAGATGATAGAATTACTTGGAAATCTCACATTAAATATAGATCTACGAAAATTTCAAGAAACTTTGCAATAATAGCAAAAGCAAAGCACATTTTAAATATCAAAGCTTTACACACCTTATACTGTTCTCTGATTTTGCCCTATTTATATTATTGTACTGTGGTTTGGGGTAGTACTTATAAAAACACAGTAAAACCAATAGTAATGTTACAAAAAAGAGCTATTCCATTAATTCATAAAGGTTCCTGGACCACACAAAGTCATTATTTTTAAAATCAAAGATCATGAAGTTTAATGACATTGTGGAGTTCCAAGCAGTACAGATGTTGTATAAAGTACAGATGTTGTATAAAGTACAGATGTTCTATAAAGCAAGTTACAGATTGTTACCAAGACAAATACAAAGAAGGTTCCAGATCGTACTGGTCGTTATGAAATACGTGAGGAATTCAACTTTAGGACTCAGAAACATAAACACAACCCTGAAAAGTTTTAATCCGACAGTTAAAGGTGAACAATTGTGGAACAAATTGGAGACGGAGTAGAAACAATGTCCAAACATCAACCTGGTCAAATACAAATACAAACAAAAGACTTTTGAAACATACAGAGAAGAAGAAATGCATTAGGGGGATGCATAAAATAGAAAACTTTCACCAACCATAATGTTTCCATGGAGGAAAAACTCAGGAGGAATCCAGGGGATCCAAGCGAGTCTATATTCATGAGCTGAAGTCTATGTTTTCAAACATTCAGCAATTTACAGGCAAAACCCTCACAAATGACGTGTGATCAGGATGTAGTTTGCACTGATCCTCACAGAGCCGTTACACTTTATTGCTGATGCTGTTTTTTGTTTCTCTTCAATTTACACTGTGTGGGACAAACCTCCTACCTTTCAACACGTTCATTTGAACACACCGTGTTAATCATCCTACATAAATGAAAACTTTAATAAAAAGGTTTTTTTATACTTGTTCCATCCAGCTGTTACTTTTGATTGTAAAATCTTCACATTAAATGCCGTTAAGAAGCTTTGAAGCTGCAGAGAAAAACGTGTGTGTTCATGTTGTGACTCTGCAGCTTGAAGACACACAGACTGAAAGATTCCTGCTCATGAAGCTCTAAAACAAACACATGAACAATTTCCTGATTGAGTCAAACATGTCATGAATCTGACTGCTCAGTTTCCTCTTCCATCAGATCTTTACTTGTTTGGGACAAACTGTCAGAACGTTTCTTTAGGTACAAACTGCTGCTCAGTGAAATCCTAGAGTTGTTCACCATGGATCACAGTGAATCGTCACTTTCTCACCACTTTGTTCATTGTTGGTGACGTTTCATGATGAAAACTGATCAGACAGTTTGATTGACAGGACAGATGATCAGAGGTGCAGAGTTTTTACCACCATCATTACGACTGGGACAGAAGATTGGGAGGAGTTTGTCAGTGAAGCAGCAGCCAGTGAAGGAGGTGATCAGAGCTGCAGCTTCTACGTCATAAAAAGAGACCAGACCCTCCTCATAATCCACAAACACCCCCACCTTCTCAGGAGCAAACCTCAGAGAGAGACGAACTGAAGGCTCTTTACGAGCCCAGTACTCATTTCCATTTATCAAGTATATTGTCCAGAAACCTTCATCAGGGCTCAGTGTGAACTTTCCCTTCCTGGTGATGGACTCTTTGATCACTCCTAAAATCCACTCAGTCTTTCCTTTAACCTGAACCTCAAAGTAAAATTGACCTGAAGAGAAACTCTGTTTTCCTAAAACATAAATATACTTAGAAAATCTCTCTGGGTTGTCTGGAAGCTTCTTCCTCACGTCACCACAACTCACTTGTTTTCCATCATCAGACAGGATGAGATGAGGATGAGCTGTATCAGGATCAAGAGTCACATCCACTGCAAACTGCTGCTTCCTCTTCAGCTCAGGATCAAACACCTTCTTCTTCATGTCTTTGCTGAGAGTCTCCTCCAGCTGAGCCACAGCTCTCACCACAGTCCCCTCATAGGATGATGGAGGGATGCTGACCTCCGTCCAGTCCTGGGTGGGTGGAGCAGCTTTCAGGGAGGAGAAGCCTTGGAGGAGGTGGAGGTGGTCTTCAGAGTGAAGGAGCTGCTCCACCTCTGAGCTCCTCTTCATCAGCTCACTGATCTCCTCTTCCAGATGTTTGATGAGACCTTCAGCCTGTTTCTCTCTGGCTTTCTCTTCCTCTTCCATTCTCTCCATCATCTGGTTCAGATCTCTCTCAACACGCTGCATCAGAGCAGTGAACACCTCAACACCTTCTGCTTTCTCTCTGTCTGCAGCAGCTTGACTCTTCTTCAGACACTCTTTGATCTCCTTGATCTTCACTCGTCTCTTCTGGACCATCTGCTGCATTTCAGCCTCAGTCTTCCTCAGCTCCGTCTTCTTCCCTTCACATTCTTCACTCAGAGGAACTAGCTGGTGAGTCTTGTGCTCTAAAACACTGCACATCATGCAGACACACGTCTGCTCGCTCTTACAGAACAGCTCCAGAGGTTTCTGGTGCTTCGGACACATCCTGCCTTCCAGGTTCTCCACAGGCTCCACCAGCTGATGTTTCTTCAGGCCTGACACTGTCAGGTGAGGCTCCAGGTGAGTCTGACAGTAGGAGACCAGGCACACCAGGCAGGACTTGAGGGCCTTCACTTTGGTTCCAGTGCAGACGTCACAGGGAACTTGTCCTGGTTTGGCAGCTTGTTGCTCTGAGCTGCTGCTGGCTTTGTGTTCAGCTTCATGTCTGAACTGAGCAACAACCTCCGAGAGCAAAGTGTTGACCCTCAGCTGAGGTCTCTTGTAGAAAACCTCTTGACACAGGGGACAGTCACATATGACCTTGGAGTTCCAGTGTTTAGTGATGCACTGGTTGCAGAAGTTGTGTCCACATGGTGTGGAGACTGGATGAGTGAACACGTCCAGACAGATGGAGCACAGGAAGTGATCTGGACTGGCAGCAGACATCTTCACACCCTGACGACAAAAGACAAGAGTTGATTGAAAGATTGATGCATCATTGTACATGTGGTTCTTTGGCCTTCTTGTAGTGGCTTTCTATAAATTATGCCTAAAACAACATTTCATCTTATAAAGAAAATTCCCTCCAGGATAAATCATTTAGATCAGGACTATTCAACTCTATTTTTGGGAGGGCCACATTTTCAGAAAGCTAAGGCCCCGGGGGCCGGACAATTCCCTGAGCTATTATTCCTGATCTCAACCTGACACGATGCTCTGCCACATTCAAAAGTCTTTTATTTTGGTACATGGCAAAAAGTACAAATCACTGACTTTATACACATCATAGTGTTTTTGTTTTGGAACAAAGGCTGTTTCAGCCCCATAAACACATATTTGAAACATCTGAAAGATGATGTATGTCTTTCTGTATAATGTTGTAAATTCTGACATCTCTACTTGTAATTTCTTTCAACAATCCACAGAAGAGAGCAAACAGACGATCAGAATTGAAAGATTAGCTGAACTTGCCAATGGATTTCATGTCACACAGTAACTGAAAATGTTGAGCATCTGACAACAAAAGCTGTTTATCGAACAGACTTAATACCACGGCTTTTTATTTTGTCTTTTTTGTTTCGTTCCATTTTTCTCTTTTCCTTTTTTTTCTTTGTTATAAAACAAACCTTTTGTTTTTGCTTTTGCTATAATTATTGTGATTATTTTGGTTTTTGCTCTGTTGTTGCTCAGGCTGGTTTCATCTCATGGCAGTTGGAAAATATTTAGATCACTGTGATTATTGTGTTATTAAAAAGAAGAAAAATGTATGTAGCACTAACAAGGGTATTGTATGTTTCTCCCCACCAAGTCTTTCTCTGTCTCTCCTCTCCTCTCCTCTCCTCTCCTCTCCTCTCCTCTTCTCTCCTCTCCTCTCCTCTCCTCTCCTCTCCTCTCCTCTCCTCTCCTCTCCTCTTCTCTCCTCTCCTCTCCTCTCCTCTCCTCTCCTCTCTTCTCCTCTCCTCTCCTCTCCTCTCCTCTCCTCTCCTCTCCTCTCCTCTCCTCTCCTCTATCCTTTCACCCCAACCGGTCCACAGAATTCCTCCACCTCTGACTCTGGTTTCTACAAAGTTTCTCCTTGTTGGAGGAGTTTTTCTTTCCACCGTCACAAACACACCTGCTGCTCATGTGGATATGTTGGGCTTTTCTATTTTCTCTATAAAAGCACATTGGAATGACTGTAATGTATTTTAAATGTCTTTCTTTAAAAAAAAAAAAAAAAAAAAAAAGTAAAAAAGTCAACAGAACTGATCTGCGGCCGGTCTGATGTCATCCGCGGGCCGGAGTTGGCCCGTGGGCCGCCAGTTGAATAGGCCTGATTTAGATTCTATTCTACTTGAGCCTTCAGAACAAGACAGTAAACATACAAAGGTCCCGATAGAAAAGGAAGGTCTGGAAATACTAGGAAATTAGCCCACATAGTCAGCATGCACATGATCCAGTCTAGAAGTTGCAGAGCCAAATGGCCCATGAGGCAAAGTTAATGCAAAGCGTGTCATGGCCTCTAGAGGGCGCCACAAAACCTAGAAGAAAAAAACATCTTCAATAAAATTATTAAAACGAATTATTACTATTAAATCTTGAACTAGAAAAGCTGACATTGATTCAATTGTAAAGCTATTATTATTGTTGTTGTTATTAATTATTATTATTGTTGTTGTTATTAATTATTATTATTGTTGTTATTGTTGTTGTTACTCCATAACGTAGCATTCGAACATGCAATATTAAATTGCAGTTTACTGCTTATCAACAATTCACTGTAATGTCAATAAAGTTGTACTGAATATGTCTATATCTATAATATGCATCAGAAAAAAATAAATTTTATATTACACATGCCTCATAAACATGTATCTGTTACGTCGTTCAGCCTGTGCAAACGTTAGGCCATCATCAACAGTAATATATATATATATATATATATATATGTGTGTGTATGTGTATGTATAAATACACACACACACACACACACGCATATATATATATATATATATATAAAGATAAGATACTTTATATTGCTTTGTATAGCGTTATTATATTTGGTTTCGTATATAGTCTGTAGTTTACTGTGTGCAAACTCTGGATATTTGAAATGTTTGCTCTGCTGATTATCTATTACTATAAATATTAATATTACGTATTCACCTATTTACATCATCTTTATTTTGGGGTGTGCGTTTTCGTATTGATTTCTAATTTATTACGTTCAATTGACATGCTATCCTATAAATTAAAGACAATACTAATAAGAATGTCTTTCCATTTCTTTATTATTTAATCCGCCACATAAAATTGTTCTTTAGGCGCATTGGCTTCTTTTATAAACACTTTGCTGACATCTTAAAGTATGATCACATTGACACTTCCTGTTTTTCCACATTTCCAATCCAATCCACTTTTATTTATATAGCACATTTTAACAACAACGTGTTCCCAAAGTGCTGCACATGTGACTGCACATAAAAAAAACAATAAAAAAAAAAACAACTAAACAGTCCAACACTAAAAAACCATAAAATAAAAATAAAAACAGATTAAAAACTACAAACACATTAAAAAACTACAAAAAAGAATACAACAATTTAAAAGAATAAATAGAAATATAAAAATGCTTAAAAGGCAATAAAAATAAATAAGAACAATAAAATAAATAAAGGACACAGGGGACCACACGACTCACGCGGTGTTAAAAGCCTGAGAATAAAAGTGGGTTTTAAGACGTGATTTAAAACAGTCCACAGTGGGGGGGCTGTTGGGACGTGGAGGGGCAGAGCGTTCCACAGCGTAGGGCCGACAACGGAGAACGCTCTGTCCCCTCTGGTTCTACACTTGGTCTTTGGACCCACGAGCTGGAGCTGGCCCTCAGACCTCAGGGGGGGGAGGGGCTGGTACATTTTGATGAGATCAGTAATGTACTGAGGGGCCAGTCCATTCAAAGCTTTAAAAACAAACAACAAAATTTGAAAGTCAATTCTAAAATTAACAGGGAACCAGTGCAAAGATGCAAGGATTGGGGTAATGTGTTCTCGTTTTTTGGTCCCTGTTAAAAGTCGTGCCGCGTTCTGGACATTTTTTACTTCCGGTTTTACTGAAGCTGCGCACCACAATCACGTTTAATCGTCAATAACACGATTTAAGCGGTAAATAACAGGATTTTCTCAAACGTCATAAACTCCTATCAGTCTCTGCTTCACTCACACTTTAAGTTGTCGTGATTTTCTCTGTTGATAAAAACCTCACAACTCCTTACAAATTCTTTGCAAAGTTTCTGTCGATGAGTTAGAAACTAACCTCAGTTTCCACCGGAGCGACTTTACAGTTTGTACTTTTCTATTATACTTGAAAGTTGGTGGACTTTGAATTCAGTGTGCTTGTAGAAACTCACCAGTACGTGACAGACTCCAGGTGAACTCCGTAGAAAGTCCAAGTTTGTCTGAATAACTTCCTATTTCAGTGGCAGAAGGAGGAGACAGGTACCTCCTCCTCCTCCTCCTCCTCTCAGTTTTACAACTGCAACTTTGGAGCCACAAGTAGTTGAATCATTTCCAAAATGACTTTTATCGCTGGGATTTTTAAAAAGGTCGAATAAATAAAACACAAAGACATTTAAAAAAGAAAATGCTAAAATGACTACAATTTCTAAAAGTGAGGGGAATACAAACTTAAAATGTCAAGAAAGAAAAGTAAAATTGCTTAGAAAATAGATAAAATGATAAAACAAATGTCGTCTTTCCCGTGAGTCCATGACGCCTCTCTGTAATCAGTGTTTGCTGTGTTTTGGTTGATTTAATCATGTGCCGCCCCTTTAAGAGAACAGAGGCATTGTGAACTCCGTTGTGCTGTGTGTCCCTTCAGACCTACCGTAGTTTTTTCTCCACAAACACGGAGCTTTGAGTGAAGCTGTTGTTTTCATTGTATACTCATTCATGGTTTCTCAGCTGTACCCTGGAAGGCACATATGTCTGTGAGTATTGATTGTTCTTGTGTGGAGCTCGCCTGTTGAAGACTCAGAAACACTTCATATTTGTGTGGGAAAACTTTAAAAACGGAGCGAGGCTAATGCGTTAGCTTGTCAATGGCGTTTTCAATGCAATGTTAGCATTAAGCTAAACGCTAATTATTTTTTGTGGTTAGTTATTCAAGAATTTAATTTGTTTATCAGTGTTTGTGTTATGTTTGATCATTGTTGTGTTAAAGAACAAAGCCAAACAACCTGTAACATTTTATTTTTTATCTTTGTATTGCAGTTTCACAGTGTATCGTCAGTAAACATCCCAAAACGCACCTGCTGACTCTGTGTTTATTGGAGATCCCTGTTAGCTATCTGCCAAGTTTACCACGGCAACAAACAAGGGCAGAATAAATCATTTGTCTGCTTATATTAGTCTATTTTAAGCCTTGGACATATTCCTGTACTTGATATTCATCGTTATTTGGTGGAAAGTAACAAAATGTGGTTCTTTTGGGGACAAAGTTTGGATCGTTCATCTGACATTACAAGAGCGTACAGCCTGCAGACGCACATCATTCAGAGCTTTTCTTTTTGACATTGTTCTTTATTCCGGACTTCCCAGCACATGACGAACATGTAGCATGGTTCCCAGCAGGGGGCGCTCCAGGAGAACGCATCAGAGGCAGCAGCTTGTACTTTGCACAGCAGAAGATGGAGCTGTTGTCTTGTTGTCATGAGCTTCTCTCAGGCATGAAATAATCTGGACTTGTCATGGCGCTGTGTCTTCCCTTGGATTGTTTCCAAACTGACGCCAGCTGCAGTGAAAGCTGCCATGAGTTGAAAACACCTTCATGTTTGAGAGGACACACGCTGGCTGATGTTGGAATTCGTTCCCGTGTTCCCATGAATTCCGCGTGTCCGTTGATCCAGGAGAGGCAGAAACAGAGTTGATTCCTCCAGAGTGAATTTATTGATCACACAAGCAAGAGAATACAAAATGCATATAGCAGAGGTTGCAGAATACGAGCTGGGTCCGTTCTTCCGAGCAAACCCACAGCATGCACCCTAGATTAAGGTGAAGAAGGCCCCGACTGCTCTGTATCACGTCTTTTATACATCCCCAGTTCCCCTTCTTCACACGATTGGTCAGATACCTTTTAGAAGTACAGAAGTACGAACTGTACAGACAACTCCTACGCTCTGATCACTGAAGCCTGCTGTACACTGGTTTGCCCTTGGAACGTTTTGGTTTTTTGGCTGATCAGCTGACAAAAGATTTCAAAAATTCCTTTCAGATGGACGCTCGTGATCAGATCTTCATGTCACTGATGAAGCTCCGCCTACATTTGCTGCAGGACGACCTTGCTGAAAGATTTCATGTGTCACAGTCACAAGTCAGCAAGATTACATCTCTGTGGTTCGACATCATGGAGGAGAAGTAGGCCAGTGTAGGCTTTGTTTATTTGTTTATTTGTACATTAAAGTTCCTCCTGAGCTCCTCAGTGCATGTGTGGTCTCTTCCCATGTCGTTGTCTCCATGTTTCTGTGACACACAGTGAAAGACAAGTCATTAGCAGAGTCAGAAAAACACAGTTTTACAAATGGAAATACAATATAACAGACTATTGGTGCAACAGAAAGTATAATAAGAGATAAAGTAGCTGTACTTTAGTTTTTACATTCATGCTTTACTGTTCTCAGTTTTAGAATAGACTAGACTACATTATCATCATCAAATGTCTGGGCCTAAGGTGATGTAGTGAGCATTCATTAAAATCTAACCCTGCTACTCCATTGGCCTTTTTGTATTAATCTGCTATTTCATATTGATTTTGTTGTGTCTGCTAATAGCAAATAGCTTTATGGTTATTTCTGTTCCTGCAGCAGCTAAATATTTCCCGACATGGACATGCTGCATATCTTTACAAAGCATGTTTTGGGTACTTTTTACTCACTGGGTTTGTTTAACAGATGCCTTAATTTCCTAAGCAAGACGCGGCTTAAGAATCGCTAGACCGGCTGGAAGCTAACTTGTTAGCAACGTTAGCCTGTCGTCTTGTAAACACTGCCAACTCCGCGCTGCGGCACGATAATGACAGCATGTAGCACTGGACACACTCTGATTTAGACTGTAGTCTGTAATAAAGTCACTCTATATGGAATATTGTGTTTCCACACTGATCGTTGCTCTTTGCTCTCCTCAGTGAAGAGGAGCTCCGTACTGAGACACAGAAGGCAAACGGGCTCTAGAAACACCTCAAAGTCATTTTCAAACTATCAACAGAAGCAATGCATCCTTTACTCGCTGGTGTACATGATCAGAGCACATTTGGCGCAAAATAACCTTCCTTATATGATATTTTAGATGCAAGTCTTCCCAGTAGTTCTCCGCTGAAACGAATGCGATTTCGCTGTAACAGGAAGTGCGTTTCAAACGGAAGTGTGGGACAGAAGTAAAAGTGGGCGGGGCGGAATAAGGTGAATAGTCATGTGTGGAAATAGCGCTTTAAATACTTCCCAGCAGTGTCACAGTGACACCTGCTGGTGGAAAAGCGAGCATGCGATGACGTGTTTCCGTTTCCGGTGTAAACAACGCTGCCAATATGGCGGCGCCCTCATCGAAGTTAAAATGACAACAACTTTCCAACGAAAAATCTGTTATTTCTTTACAACAAAGCGTTTAATACAGTCTTAGAACATACTGTGTGATCCGATCAGTGATGACAGATGGAAAGTGTTGGCTAATGAGAGGGAAGCGCGATACTTTTCACCTGTTTTGAACTGAAAAGTCACTTTAAAATGATCTATACAGGTCAGTTTAGGAAAGAACAAAACAGCTTTTCTTATTCAAACTGTACTTGATTATTTATGAACCACACATTACAGCTGCGCTTTGTTATCTTTCAAAAACTAATTGTCCAAATGAAAAAGTACATTTATTTAGACTCTTGTCGACAACCCTGTATAATATTGGAACAAATTGGAGACGGAGTAGAAACAATGTCCAAACATCAACCTGGTCAAATACAAATACAAACAAAAGACTTTTGAAACATACAGAGAAGAAGAAATGCATTAGGGGGAGAAGTAGGATCAACTTATATATGTGTGTGTGTGTGTGTGTGTGTGTGTGTGTGTTGATACGGTCGTTTGAAATGTGGGAGGTTCTTTTTTGTTGATGTGTTTGTTTTGTTCTTTCTACACTAGTGTGAAATGTACTTTTTGTTGCTCTGAGTTTGGGGGTCGGCGCTCAGAAGCTTCTTGCTTCAGCCCACTCCTTGTGAGCAGAATGTTTACTGCTCAAATTAACACATAAATAAAAGATAAAGAACATTGAATGTGTTTCCTGGCTGCTTCCTGCACTTGAGCCTCCGTCCACCCCCATAACAGTGTGTTGTGTTAATGTGGACTTTTACTGTGAAAAGTTCAGGCAAACATGAACCAATCATCAACAAAAGAGGCGTTGAAGCCCCGCCCATCAAAGACAACGTTGATTTCCACCTTTTTTTGATTTTTGTCCAAAATCCAGAAAACAAAAACATCAATTCTCATTTTTTTATTTTCTGGCTCAAATGAGAAAAAGACCAGTTTTTTGGCTTCTGATTATTATTTGTGGTTTTTTGTCGACAAATCAAACTAACAAAATGTTCCTTGGTCGGACGAGGAGGGCGATCAATAATCGATTAATCTCCCTGTGGTCGTCTTTTGTGTGTCTCAGATTCTCACACACACACACACACACACACACACACACGCACACACACACACGCACACACACACACACACACACACACACACACACACGTGTAGTTTCATTACAGAAACAACCAACAGCACCACCTTGTGGCCTGTCATGCTAACATGCGTCATTTTCAGCGTTTCTGCCGTTTCCGTATAAACGGACATCGTTCTCAAAACGTTGCCGTGGCGACACGACACAATTGTGAAGTGAAAACACCAAAACGTTTTCCGCTTTCACTTGAAAACATTGTTGTGTGAATTGGGCTTGAATTCAGGGTCATGATGGTTCCAGGTGAACATGAGAGAACGTCAAACCACCGTGTTCATTTAATACGTCATCATGTAGGCAGAGATGAAACTGTGAGCAACATGTTTCTTTTCACCATTTGCTTGGATTTTAATGGTGATTTTCAGAGTTTGAGTGTCAATATTCAGCCAGCAGACGATCACTAGTGTCTTCTCTATATCTGAGCTTTTGACTCTGAGCTTAATTTGATCTCACACATCAAAAATGTCACAAAGACTGGTTTTTATCATCTGAAGAATATATCCAGAGTCCGCCCATTTCTCTCTCAGGCAAACGTGGAGGTGCTAATGCTTTTATCTCATGTCGAATTGACTATTGTAATGCCCTGCTCTCTGGTCTCCCCAAGAAAACTTTATCGCCACTACAACTCCTACAAAACTCTGCAGCACGAGTGCTGACGAGGACCAGAGGGGGGCCCACATCACGCCTATTTTAAAATCGCTGCATTGGCTCCCCGTTCGCTTCAGGATCGATTTTAAGGTTCTTTTACTAGTTTTTAAGTGTCTTAATGGTTTTGCACCCTCTTATTTATCCGAACTACTTTTATCATATCAACCCTCGCGGACCCTGAGGTCCTCCGGCACCGGCCTTTTAATTGTCCCTCAAACGAGGACCAAGACTCACGGGGAGGCTGCGTTCAGCTCCTATGGCCCCCGTTTGTGGAACAGCCTGCTGGGGAACCTCAGGGCTGCAGAGTCCATTGAGGTTTTTAAAAAAGGGTTAAAAACTCACCTTTTTAATCAGGCTTTTAACTGATTTTATACATGTATGTGTGTATATAGTTATATATTTGATCAATGTATTTATCTACTTCTATTTATTTATTTATTTCAGATAATTATCTAATTTTTTCCCTTCTTTTTTATCTCCAGTGGTTCCTCTAGGGGGCGCTACACTGGTGGTGGCCGGTTTTGCCGCTGGTGGAGCCGTCCCGTGGGTTTCCCTGCCCGGGCACCTGGCTGCTCCCCCACTATGTGGTGGGATTGGCTGGGGGGGGGATCTGTGGGGCGGCGCCCCCTGTGGTCGGAAGTTGTGCCGCCCCCAGTGTGGACGGCCCAAATATGTCCCTTTCCTCACCTTAGTCCTCAGTGTCCTGCCATGTCTTCATGTCACCTTAGTCCTCGGTGTCCTGCCATGTCTTCATGTCACCTTAGTCCTCGGTGTCCTGCCATGTCTTCATGTCACCTTAGTCCTCGGTGTCCTGCCATGTCTTCATGTCACTAGGCATGTCTTCACCTATGGTGTGTGTCTGCATGTGTGTTCATTTGCTTTTTATTCATCTATTTTATCTTTGCACTGTTTTTAATTCTTGTTGAAGCACTTTGTGTTACTTTCATGTATAAAAAGTGCTCTATAAATAAAGATTGATTGATGTTTGAGTTCATGTAAAACCTTCCTGACCAGCAGGTTTTCTGTGACACTTTAACAACACAGCAAATTTAAGAATCTTATATACATAGCTTAGATACGATCCCATCTGATTCACCATGTTCCCGATTCGACACGATTTGATATGAATTTGATAGAGATTCAATTCTACACAATGCAATACAAAGTGATTTGGTGCGAAATGATTCAACAGGATGTAAAGCAATTATACTTAACGTATACTAATGATCACATTTTGCTGATAATCTACTACAACTGTGTCAAACTGTTAACTTGGAACTCAAGAGTGTCAACAAGTGGTTCAAACAAAACAAACTATCTCTAAATCTGAGTAAAAGCAAAATGATGATATTCGGCAACAGTAATTCCAATTGGCAGGAAGCAGTTCAGATAGAGGGTGTTGTTATAGAGCGGGTGCATGAAATCACATTCCTTGGAGTTTTTATAGATGATAGAATTACTTGGAAATCTCACATTAAATATAGATCTACGAAAATTTCAAGAAACATTGCAATAATAGCAAAAGCAAAGCACATTTTAAATATCAAAGCTTTACACACCTTATACTGTTCTCTGATTTTGCCCTATTTATATTATTGTACTGTGGTTTGGGGTAGTACTTATAAAAACACAGTAAAACCAATAGTAATGTTACAAAAAGAGCTATTCCATTAATTCATAAAGGTTCCTGGACCACACAAAGTCATTATTTTTAAAATCAAAGATCATGAAGTTTAATGACATTGTGGAGTTCCAAACAGTACAGATGTTGTATAAAGTACAGATGTTCTATAAAGTACAGATGTTCTACAAAGTACAGATGTTCTATAAAGTACAGATGTTCTATAAAGCAAGTTACAGATTGTTACCAAGACAAATACAAAGAAGGTTCCAGATCGTACTGGTCGTTATGAAATACGTGAGGAATTCAACTTTAGGACTCAGAAACATAAACACAACCCTGAAAAGTTTTAATCCGACAGTTAAAGGTGAACAATTGTGGAACAAATTGGAGACGGAGTAGAAACAATGTCCAAACATCAACCTGGTCAAATACAAATACAAACAAAAGACTTTTGAAACATACAGAGAAGAAGAAATGCATTAGGGGGAGAAGTAGGATCAACTTATATATGTGTGTGTGTGTGTGTGTGTGTGTGTGTGTGTTGATATGGTCGTTTGAAATGTGGGAGGTTCTTTTTTGTTGATGTGTTTGTTTTGTTCTTTCTACACTAGTGTGAAATGTACTTTTTGTTGCTCTGAGTTTGGGGGTCGGCGCTCAGAAGCTTCTTGCTTCAGCCCACTCCTTGTGAGCAGAATGTTTACTGCTCAAATTAACACATAAATAAAAGATAAAGAACATTGAATGTGTTTCCTGGCTGCTTCCTGCACTTGAGCCTCCGTCCACCCCCATAACAGTGTGTTGTGTTAATGTGGACTTTTACTGTGAAAAGTTCAGGCAAACATGAACCAATCATCAACAAAAGAGGCGTTGAAGCCCCGCCCATCAAAGACAACGTTGATTTCCACCTTTTTTTGATTTTTGTCCAAAATCCAGAAAACAAAAACATCAATTCTCATTTTTTTATTTTCTGGCTCAAATGAGAAAAAGACCAGTTTTTTGGCTTCTGATTATTATTTGTGGTTTTTTGTCGACAAATCAAACTAACAAAATGTTCCTTGGTCGGACGAGGAGGGCGATCAATAATCGATTAATCTCCCTGTGGTCGTCTTTTGTGTGTCTCAGATTCTCACACACACACACACACACACACACACACACACACACACACACACACACACACACACACACACACACACACACACACACACACACACACACACGTGTAGTTTCATTACAGAAACAACCAACAGCACCACCTTGTGGCCTGTCATGCTAACATGCGTCATTTTCAGCGTTTCTGCCGTTTCCGTATAAACGGACATCGTTCTCAAAACGTTGCCGTGGCGACACGACACAATTGTGAAGTGAAAACACCAAAACGTTTTCCGCTTTCACTTGAAAACATTGTTGTGTGAATTGGGCTTGAATTCAGGGTCATGATGGTTCCAGGTGAACATGAGAGAACGTCAAACCACCGTGTTCATTTAATACGTCATCATGTAGGCAGAGATGAAACTGTGAGCAACATGTTTCTTTTCACCATTTGCTTGGATTTTAATGGTGATTTTCAGAGTTTGAGTGTCAATATTCAGCCAGCAGACGATCACTAGTGTCTTCTCTATATCTGAGCTCGTCCGCCATGAGCGCCTCACGTTTTACCGCCAGATGTTTGGTGGAATCACGCCTGTTGTTGTGTTTCATCATCAGCACCAGTGACTCTGCGGCTCGTTTTCAGCAGATTTAGAGTTGAAAATGATTGATCAGAGTTCATTCATTAACTGGTGTTTCCACGCCTGCTAGTTAAATATCCTGCAAGTTTAGCGAAGCTGTAACATGTTATAATATTATTAGATGGGCCTCAGGGTTCGCTCTTGTTGTCAAGCTCAAATATACGCATATTATACATATTATATGTGTTTATATACATATACATATTATAATATGTGTTTATATGCATAGACATATTATAATATGTGTTTATTTACATAGACATATTATAATATATATAAAAATACACCGTGAACAAGTGGGATTCTGCTTGAAATCAGACGGCAGAGTGGAGAATGTAGAGTTTTTTCTACTCGTTAGTGGAGAAAGAGCTTCAGGTGGAGTAACTCCATCAAAGTTTGAATCACATTCAGATCCTCTCAGAGCTTCTCCGTGACTCAGGAGAGATTTCTCCACGTCACAATGAGTCGATCCGAGCTGGACGAAGAGGGAATGTGAGGAAAGGAACAGGAAGTGCAGCTCAGTTTGCATGGCAGTGGAATGAGACAGTGATGGTTCAGTGACCTGTGACCTCTCACCTCCATTAGAGGTCCTGCAGGCACGGTGAAGGTCAGCTCCAGGGAGTAGAACCTGCCACTTCTCTACACTTAGATCCCGGAAACCTTCTGGAACACACATTTTAGGCAACAAAGACGCCCAACAGACAACAGAGATGATCATTCACACTCTTTTGTCCTTTCTTAGTTTGTCTCAGTCGCTGCTGACGGCGGAACAGGAACCTTCATGGGGATAAATGTTTACTTTTAGTTTGAAAAAGAAACGTTTTCTCCCTGTTTCACAGCACTTCTTTATGGTTTGAATTGGTTGTGAAGGAAACGTCTCACTAAAGTAAACAATGACGACTAAATCAATATTTTAATGAAACTTTGTTGTGCAAAATGTAGTGAAACGACCAGAAGACTTCTCCTATAGTGGAGCACAAAATATTCAGAGCATAGATAAGATTTGTTAACAACACTCCCGTCGTCTCTCTGTGGAAAACAAACCCTAAACATGGAAGAAGATCTGAGGAGTCTTTGGTCGCTTGGTAAAATGAAGAATATGTTGATCTGGTGAACTGTGCAAAGGTGTGAGTGACGACTGATGCAAAGCAAGGACACTCAGAAATAGAGGTTTTATGAGCACTTCATGGTTTAAAGATGAAGGAGTGGAGGAACTCCTATCTCTCCATGTATCGCTGTCATGGAGTGTCGATAAACATTAACGTAACTAGTGTAGTTTTGTTTACTTCTTGGTTTGTTTGTTTGTTTTCCTCCCTTACCGGAGCAGCAGAATGAGCAGCGACTCTGGATGCAGAACTGTGACGTCAGAGCAGCAGAATACCCACTGCAATAATATTCAGGCAGAAAGTTTCACTTTAAAAGTTCCCTGACGAATGATTGACAAAGTGAAAGTCATTAGCTTTACTTTGAAATAGGGCTGCAACGATTCGTCGACGTTGTCGACAAAAATCGATAATAGAAATTGTCGACAATGAATTCCATTGTCGACAATCGTCGCTAGACGGGTTTTTCCAACAGAGTGAGGCATCTTACTTCATTACAATCTCTGCCGAATCGCACATGCGCAATAGCGTCTCTGACGCGCGGTAACGTACACAGAAATAATGGCGGCGTCCAACACAGCAGCTGCGCGCACGAGAACGTCAGAAGTTTGGGAGCATTGTAGCTTGGATACGGCGAAGAAAAAGATTACATCCTGAGCCTCATGTTGATTTTAAACCTGGTCTGTCCACCAGGACAGGTTTGTGTCCAGGTTGTAGCACACTGTCCATGTTTTCAACATGAATGTGGACAACTCTGAATGCTTCTTCAGCGGTGTATCTACACATGTCCGTTGTTAAAACCGTTAGATTTCAGACTGTTGACAATTGTAAAGTTCTTTTACAACTGAATGCACTTCACAAAATGCACTTTATATTTTCTTTATTTAATGTTTTACTGCTGCTAATGTGCCCTTGGTTTACAGGAAAGAAATGTTTACTTGATTGTAATTAATTTTTTTATAAAACACATTTGCCTGTCCTTGGACAGAGGTTTATTTGGATTTATGGCCTATCAGCAGCAAAGTTGAATAAAAGATGCATTTTTCATTGAAGTACCCACCTTTCTTGTGTTTATTATCATTTGCCACATAATTAAAGCAACCTCATGCTAAATTTAAGAAAAAAATGATAATTATCCGATTAGTCGACTAATCGTTTCAATAGTCGGTGACTAGTCGACTATTAAAATAGTCGTTAGTTGCAGCCCTACTTTGAAAAGCCCAATTTTACAACTGCAGCAGTAATTCTGCAGCAAAACAGCAGGTTGCCATGTTGGCTGACCAGGAACCACCAAACTGGTGTGTGTGTGTGTGTGTGTGTGTGTGTGTGTGTGTGTGTGTGTGTGTGTGTGTGTGTTCTCTCTATCTCTGGAGACAATGTGATCGTACACATGATTCCTGCCTGGTTTTCCATTGATTGTTTGAAGTTTACAAATCAGTGACCATCTTTGTGCAGTGCAACACTTTTTTGTTTTATTTAGAAAATGGGGTGGGGGGGTGGGTGGTGTTGGAGGGGCTGGGTGGTGGGGGGGGGTGGGGGGGTCTTCTGGTCTTCTAGGAGCTGGGGTGGATGCAGGAACCTTCATCCTCCCCGGCGTTGATCATCTCTGCTTCACAAAGGATGAAAAGGACAATGAAACACCTGAAAGTGCTGAGCTCATCTTCACCTTCTTGTTCTCTGGACTCTCACAGCCTCCGTCACTCCTCTTCCTCTTTCTGTTCTGCTCTCTAGTGAACCTGATGGTGGTGGGAGTGAGCAGGGTGGAGGTGAACCAGCTGGACGGATCATAGTTGTGATCCTGACAACACACAAAGAAGATTGTTGCATCTTCAAACTGAGTGTTCAGACAACAACAACAACAACAAAGAGTCCGGATCAGTGATCTTACCTTCGTCCTCATGGACTCGTCTTCTTCTCTGAAAGTGTGAAAGAGAGAAAATACAGAGACATTCAACATGTTTGTCAAGAAAATAAAGTCCCTCATTGTATCTGGATCCAGTTTGATCATCAGCTGACAGGCAGCAGAGCTCAGCTTCACCTGGTCGCCTTCGCCACCGACCATATTCAATCTGATGGTGGTGGGGGTCAGCTGGGTGGAGGTGTACCACACGGTGGAGGGCGTCACCTCACAGTTGTGATCCTGGCAACACACAACACAAGATTGTTGCATCAACAACAACAAGGACAACAAAGAGTGTGACTGCAGGAGGTCCCAAAAGAAAAGCAAGGTGTGAATGAAGTGAAGGAAAACAGGGTGAATTCATGTTCCACACCTCCACAGTGACTCAGTGTTCAGTGAAGGTTTGTTGAAGGAGTGTGGATTGTACCTGGAAGCAGCGCCTCCTCTGGCCAGAGGACGACACCAGGAGGCGGAGGCCTCGGAGCAGCTTCTGCCTGGACCTGATGCCGTCCTCCGTTGTGGGCTTGGAGCGCTGGTCCACTTTGTGATGACTGGAGAGAAAAGACACAGGTTGACTGGAGGAAGTGGTGAGACATGAAGCACAAGAACAACTGAAGGTCACAGTGAACACGTCTTCAATTCTCATTTCCAGCCTTGCTGAACAAACCTTCAGCACCGTGATCAACCTGAGGAACTGTAGGAAGTGAGCATGGGAGAAGAATTCAGGTGAAACGTGGAACATCGTGGTCTTCTCAGTACAGGATTACTTTGAACCTTATTGTGAAAGTCTTCAGCCACATGGCTCCAACAGCCTCCTGTAGTAGCAACATGACTCTACAGAAACAACTCTATGAGCCTGTCGTCTGTTCAACAAGTTCCACTGCTGCACAAGATGAAGAATGACTCTTTGGGTTTGGCGTGGTTGTTAGTTTACGGACTAATCAACCTTCACTTCAAGTACAAATGAGCCTAAATTTAGGCACCAGAAAAACTTGGGAAAAAATAAAAGTGGCAAGTCAAACTGAGAAACAATATAAATACTAAACAGTTGATTATTGAGGTGCAAAAACACTATTTACTGTAGGTTTGAAATAGCCGAGTTATGAAACTAATGCCATTTACAAAAGTATCAAAACGTCTCAGAGACGTAACTGGAGTCTTTCAACTGAGAGCAACTTGAAGAAAACCACATGATTTAAAAACAACAGGACACATACTCAGCCAGAGGTTTTTCCTCCACCAGGAGGACCGGGTCTCGGGTGGACTTCTTTTTCAGAAGGTCTTTCAGGCCCTTGAACACGTCCATCCTAGAGATAGAAACATGGTTGGATGTTAGAATGAGGTTCAGAGTCACTTTAAAGACAAACATGTTACAAGAATAATGACAGAAACACTGGCACTAATAGTTCTTAACATCAGAAATGACTGAATTCATGATTTCACAGCAGTAAATATAAACACAGTTGAAAATACTTGTAGAGAACATTAACCACAATTCAATATCTGTAGCAACAACTAATACTACAGGATAATTCACTGTAAGATAAATGTTTAAAATATACTGAAACACTACAAATTGAAGCTTCTGAGTGAAAACAGTGTGAAATGTTGCTTTTCCCACTCTGCCAGTTAAAACTAGATTGTATTTGGAGTTTCAAAAGTGGACTCAATAATCTGAGTGTCATTTACAGCAGGATTGAAAAACAGAAGCTGATGAAAACACGGAGCCACAATAAGATGAAGTGACGAGAGTTGATCAGAGAAGTCCAACAATATAAACGTCCTGTGATTAGTGAAGCTCCGCTCTGTTTTCACTTCCAGTCATGTCTTTAGGCTAAAAGCTCAAACACCTTCTAACAGCTCAAGCTGCTCACAGGCCCAGAAACATGTCAACAGCTTCACCCTGATCACTTCTCATCTCAATGTTTGTAAAAGTGCTCTCACTGCCAGACTGCACCACTAAACCTTCTGGAAATGCTCCATTTGTCCTCCACCTTTTATAGACAGGTGGAGCTGAGTGTTGAAACACAAGATAACCAAGGAGATGAAACACAACTTGAACATTTCTGAAATGAATTTGGAGTGTGGCTGCTGCTCGGTGTTAGCTAGCATCTCTAGCTAGCATCTCTGACACCGAGTCAGTTAAGGAAACAATATCTCATATGAATGTGTCTGGGAGAGACATGATATATATATAAATGTGTAATAATGACAATAATAGTGGAAAAGTATCAATAAAGTACTAGTAATAGTCAGAACGTAGTCAGAAAACTACAGTGTTTATGTGTGTCGTCATGGAGACGAGGTGTAGTTAGCTTTAGCAGCTAGCAGGACGGGATTTGTAGCCTCAAATAAATGATTATAATTCGATAGCCGAGCGACCAATTGTAAGTGTTTTAGAACTTTTCATCAGAGTTGAACTGGTATTACTGTGTTAAACCATGAAAACACTTACTCTGGTTATTGTTGATCCTTTCTGGAGACTGGAAGTTCGGCTCTGCTGCTCGGCTGCGACGGACTGAAGCTGCAGGTCCCAGCAGCACATTTAAACGTCAATAAACTACCGTAAATTCTGGACTACAGAGCCACCTGATTAAAAGCCACATGCTCTAATTTTAGAAAGAAAATAAGTTTTGTTCTTGTACAAGCTGCAGGGATTTTAAGCCACATGTGCCCCACGTTGTAATATGAGATATTAGCTCAAAAACGTTCATCATGTCTTCTTACTATTGTAAACGTGTCTTTGTTCTCTCTATTAAGACATCAAAGTGAAAAGAGACACGCCACCTGCCACACGTCCAGCTGCTGTCACTTTCACTTTTAAGTCTCAACAGAGAACCAGAAACGTTTATAATATGAGGCATTTACACAGAAAGATACTACACCTGAGGATTTTTTAACTTTTACTTTAATCAGCATGGTAACATAAACAAATACCGTACATATTGTAGATTGTTGTCCTGTAACACGGCTCCTTTAAATATATGTAGGTATTGGTAACACACACATTACGTTGCTTATGCCTTTTTACTGAACAATGAACAACATTCTACTAGGAGATATCTCCATGACGACTGGTAACAATATATACGTCTACTGCAGCCTACCAGGAACCGTCCATGATGGTCTTCATCTTCCTCCTGCACTGAAACCATCAACGTCTCTAATTCACTGTCTGAATTAAACATCCTCTTCATCACCAGCAGTCCATCCTCTTCATCACCAGCAGTCCATCCTCTTCATCACCAGCAGTCCATCCTCTTCATCACCAGCAGTCCATCCTCTTCATCACACAGCAGTCCGTCCTCTTCATCACGCAGCAGTCCGTCCTCTTCATCACGCAGCAGTCCGTCCTCTTCATCACCAGCAGTCCATCCTCTTCATCACCAGCAGTCCATCCTCTTCATCACCAACAGTCCATCCTCTTCATCACCAGCAGTCCATCCTCTTCATCACGCAGCAGTCCATCCTCTTCATCACCAGCAGTCCATCCTCTTCATCACGCAGCAGTCCATCCTCTTCATCACCAGCAGTCCATCCTCTTCATCACGCAGTAGTCCATCCTCTTCATCACCAGCAGTCCATCCTCTTCATCACGCAGTAGTCCATCTTCTTCATCACCAGCAGTCCATCCTCTTCATCACCAGCAGTCCATCCTCTTCATCACGCAGCAGTCCATCCTCTTCATCACGCAGTAGTCCATCCTCTTCATCACCAGCAGTCCATCCTCTTCATCACCAGCAGTCCATCCTCTTCATCACCAGCAGCCCATCCTCTTCATCACACAGCAGTCCATCCTCTTCATCACCAGCAGTCCATCCTCTTCATCACCAGCAGTCCATCCTCTTCATCACGCAGTAGTCCATCCTCTTCATCACGCAGTAGTCCATCCTCTTCATCAGCAGCAGTCCATCCTCTTCATCACCAGCAGTCCATCCTCTTCATCACACAGCAGTCCATCCTCTTCATCACCAGCAGTCCATCCTCTTCATCACGCAGTAGTCCATCCTCTTCATCACGCAGTAGTCCATCCTCTTCATCACCAGCAGTCCATCCTCTTCATCACGCAGCAGTCCATCCTCTTCATCACGCAGTAGTCCATCCTCTTCATCACCAGCAGTCCATCCTCTTCATCACCAGCAGTCCATCCTCTTCATCACCAGCAGCCCATCCTCTTCATCACGCAGTAGTCCATCCTCTTCATCACGCAGTAGTCCATCCTCTTCATCACCAGCAGTCCATCCTCTTCATCACACAGCAGTCCATCCTCTTCATCACCAGCAGTCCATCCTCTTCATCACGCAGTAGTCCATCCTCTTCATCACGCAGTAGTCCATCCTCTTCATCAGCAGCAGTCCATCCTCTTCATCAGCAGCAGTCCATCCTCTTCATCACCAGCAGTCCATCCTCTTCATCACGCAGTAGTCCATCCTCTTCATCAGCAGCAGTCCATCCTCTTCATCACCAGCAGTCCATCCTCTTCATCACCAGCAGTCCATCCTCTTCATCACGCAGTAGTCCATCCTCTTCATCAGCAGCAGTCCATCCTCTTCATCACCAGCAGTCCATCCTCTTCATCACCAGCAGTCCATCCTCTTCATCACGCAGCAGTCCATCCTCTTCATCACCAGCAGTCCATCCTCTTCATCACGCAGCAGTCCATCCTCTTCATCACGCAGTAGTCCATCTTCTTCATCACCAGCAGTCCATCCTCTTCATCACCAGCAGTCCATCCTCTTCATCACGCAGCAGTCCATCCTCTTCATCACCAGCAGTCCATCCTCTTCATCACCAGCAGTCCATCCTCTTCATCACACAGCAGTCCATCCTCTTCATCACCAGCAGTCCATCCTCTTCATCACCAGCAGTCCATCCTCTTCATCACACAGCAGTCCATCCTCTTCATCACACAGCAGTCCGTCCTCTTCATCACGCAGCAGTCCGTCCTCTTCATCACCAGCAGTCCATCCTCTTCATCACACAGCAGTCCTTCCTCTTCATCACCAGCAGTCCATCCTCTTCATCACACAGCAGTCCATCCTCTTCATCACCAGCAGTCCATCCTCTTCATCACCAGCAGTCCATCCTCTTCATCACACAGCAGTCCATCCTCTTCATCACCAGCAGTCCATCCTCTTCATCACGCAGCAGTCCATCCTCTTCATCACGCAGTAGTCCATCCTCTTCATCACCAGCAGTCCATCCTCTTCATCACCAGCAGTCCATCCTCTTCATCACACAGCAGTCCATCCTCTTCATCACCAGCAGTCCATCCTCTTCCTCACCAGCAGTCCATCCTCTTCATCACCAGCAGTCCATCCTCTTCATCACCAGCAGTCCATCCTCTTCATCACGCAGTAGTCCATCTTCTTCATCACCAGCAGTCATCCTCTTCATCACCAGCAGTCCATCCTCTTCATCACCAGCAGTCCATCCTCTTCATCACGCAGTAGTCCATCCTCTTCATCACCAGCAGTCCATCCTCTTCATCACGCAGTAGTCCATCCTCTTCATCAGCAGCAGTCCATCCTCTTCATCACCAGCAGTCCATCCTCTTCATCACGCAGCAGTCCATCCTCTTCATCACCAGCAGTCCATCCTCTTCATCACCAGCAGTCCATCCTCTTCATCACGCAGCAGTCCATCCTCTTCATCACCAGCAGTCCATCCTCTTCATCACACAGCAGTCCATCCTCTTCATCACCAGCAGTCCATCCTCTTCATCACCAGCAGTCCATCCTCTTCATCACACAGCAGTCCATCCTCTTCATCACCAGCAGTCCATCCTCTTCATCACACAGCAGTCCATCCTCTTCATCACACAGCAGTCCATCCTCTTCATCACGCAGTAGTCCATCCTCTTCATCAGCAGCAGTCCATCCTCTTCATCACCAGCAGTCCATCCTCTTCATCACCAGCAGTCCATCCTCTTCATCACGCAGTAGTCCATCCTCTTCATCAGCAGCAGTCCATCCTCTTCATCACCAGCAGTCCATCCTCTTCATCACCAGCAGTCCATCCTCTTCATCACGCAGCAGTCCATCCTTTTCATCACCAGCAGTCCATCCTCTTCATCACGCAGCAGTCCATCCTCTTCATCACCAGCAGTCCATCTTCTTCATCACCAGCAGTCCATCCTCTTCATCACCAGCAGTCCATCCTCTTCATCACCAGCAGTCCATCTTCTTCATCACCAGCAGTCCATCCTCTTCATCACGCAGCAGTCCATCTTCTTCATCACCAGCAGTCCATCCTCTTCATCACCAGCAGTCCATCCTCTTCATCACGCAGCAGTCCATCCTCTTCATCACGCAGTAGTCCATCCTCTTCATCACCAGCAGTCCATCCTCTTCATCACCAGCAGTCCATCCTCTTCATCACACAGCAGTCCATCCTCTTCATCACCAGCAGTCCATCCTCTTCATCACCAGCAGTCCATCCTCTTCATCACACAGCAGTCCGTCCTCTTCATCACGCAGCAGTCCGTCCTCTTCATCACGCAGCAGTCCGTCCTCTTCATCACCAGCAGTCCATCCTCTTCATCACGCAGCAGTCCATCCTCTTCATCACCAGCAGTCCATCCTCTTCATCACCAGCAGTCCATCCTCTTCATCACACAGCAGTCCATCCTCTTCATCACCAGCAGTCCGTCCTCTTCATCACCAGCAGTCCGTCCTCTTCATCACGCAGTAGTCCGTCCTCTTCATCACCAGCAGTCCATCCTCTTCATCACCAGCAGTCCATCCTCTTCATCACCAGCAGTCCATCTTCTTCATCACCAGCAGTCCGTCCTCTTCATCACCAGCAGTCCGTCCTCTTCATCACCAGCAGTCCATCCTCTTCATCACCAGCAGTCCATCCTCTTCATCACGCAGCAGTCCATCCTCTTCATCACGCAGCAGTCCATCTTCTTCATCACCAGCAGTCATCCTCTTCATCACCAGCAGTCCATCCTCTTCATCACACAGCAGTCCATCCTCTTCATCACCAGCAGTCCATCCTCTTCATCACCAGCAGTCCATCTTCTTCATCACCAGCAGTCATCCTCTTCATCACCAGCAGTCCATCCTCTTCATCACCAGCAGTCCATCCTCTTCATCACCAGCAGTCCATCTTCTTCATCACCAGCAGTCCATCCTCTTCATCACCAGCAGTCCATCCTCTTCATCACCAGCAGTCCATCCTCTTCATCACCAGCAGTCCATCTTCTTCATCACCAGCAGTCATCCTCTTCATCACCAGCAGTCCATCCTCTTCATCACGCAGCAGTCCATCCTCTTCATCACGTAGTAGTCCATCTTCTTCATCACCAGCAGTCCATCCTCTTCATCACCAGCAGTCCATCCTCTTCATCACGCAGCAGTCCATCCTCTTCATCACGCAGTAGTCCATCCTCTTCATCACCAGCAGTCCATCCTCTTCATCACCAGCAGTCCATCCTCTTCATCACACAGCAGTCCATCCTCTTCATCACCAGCAGTCCATCCTCTTCATCACCAGCAGTCCATCCTCTTCATCACGCAGTAGTCCGTCCTCTTCATCACGCAGTAGTCCGTCCTCTTCATCACACAGCAGTCCATCCTCTTCATCACCAGCAGTCCATCCTCTTCATCACCAGCAGTCCATCCTCTTCATCACGCAGCAGTCCATCCTCTTCATCACGCAGTAGTCCATCCTCTTCATCACCAGCAGTCCATCCTCTTCATCACCAGCAGTCCATCCTCTTCATCACGCAGTAGTCCATCCTCTTCATCACCAGCAGTCCATCCTCTTCATCACGCAACAGTCCATCCTCTTCATCACCAGCAGTCCATCCTCTTCATCACGCAGCAGTCCATCCTCTTCATCACGCAGTAGTCCATCCTCTTCATCACCAGCAGTCCATCCTCTTCATCACACAGCAGTCCATCCTCTTCATCACCAGCAGTCCATCCTCTTCCTCACCAGCAGTCCATCCTCTTCATCACCAGCAGTCCATCCTCTTCATCACCAGCAGTCCATCCTCTTCATCCCGCAGTAGTCCATCTTCTTCATCACCAGCAGTCCATCCTCTTCATCACCAGCAGTCCATCCTCTTCATCACCAGCAGTCCATCCTCTTCATCACGCAGCAGTCCATCCTCTTCATCACCAGCAGTCCATCCTCTTCATCACGCAGCAGTCCATCCTCTTCATCACCAGCAGTCCATCTTCTTCATCACCAGCAGTCCATCCTCTTCATCACCAGCAGTCCATCCTCTTCATCACCAGCAGTCCATCTTCTTCATCACCAGCAGTCCATCCTCTTCATCACGCAGCAGTCCATCTTCTTCATCACCAGCAGTCCATCCTCTTCATCACCAGCAGTCCATCCTCTTCATCACGCAGCAGTCCATCCTCTTCATCACGCAGTAGTCCATCCTCTTCATCACCAGCAGTCCATCCTCTTCATCACCAGCAGTCCATCCTCTTCATCACACAGCAGTCCATCCTCTTCATCACCAGCAGTCCATCCTCTTCATCACCAGCAGTCCATCCTCTTCATCACACAGCAGTCCGTCCTCTTCATCACGCAGCAGTCCGTCCTCTTCATCACGCAGCAGTCCGTCCTCTTCATCACCAGCAGTCCATCCTCTTCATCACACAGCAGTCCATCCTCTTCATCACCAGCAGTCCATCCTCTTCATCACCAGCAGTCCATCCTCTTCATCACACAGCAGTCCATCCTCTTCATCACCAGCAGTCCATCCTCTTCATCACCAGCAGTCCATCCTCTTCATCACCAGCAGTCCGTCCTCTTCATCACGCAGTAGTCCGTCCTCTTCATCACCAGCAGTCCGTCCTCTTCATCACCAGCAGTCCGTCCTCTTCATCACCAGCAGTCCATCTTCTTCATCACCAGCAGTCATCCTCTTCATCACCAGCAGTCCATCCTCTTCATCACGCAGCAGTCCATCCTCTTCATCACGCAGTAGTCCATCTTCTTCATCACCAGCAGTCCATCCTCTTCATCACCAGCAGTCCATCCTCTTCATCACGCAGCAGTCCATCCTCTTCATCACGCAGTAGTCCATCCTCTTCATCACCAGCAGTCCTTCCTCTTCATCACCAGCAGTCCATCCTCTTCATCACACAGCAGTCCATCCTCTTCATCACACAGCAGTCCATCCTCTTCATCACCAGCAGTCCATCCTCTTCATCACCAGCAGTCCATCCTCTTCATCACACAGCAGTCCATCCTCTTCATCACCAGCAGTCCATCCTCTTCATCACCAGCAGTCCATCCTCTTCATCACCAGCAGTCCGTCCTCTTCATCACGCAGTAGTCCGTCCTCTTCATCACCAGCAGTCCGTCCTCTTCATCACCAGCAGTCCATCCTCTTCATCACCAGCAGTCCATCCTCTTCATCACCAGCAGTCCGTCCTCTTCATCACCAGCAGTCCATCCTCTTCATCACGCAGTAGTCCGTCCTCTTCATCACACAGCAGTCCATCCTCTTCATCACCAGCAGTCCATCCTCTTCATCACCAGCAGTCCATCCTCTTCATCACGCAGTAGTCCATCCTCTTCATCACCAGCAGTCCATCCTCTTCATCACCAGCAGTCCATCCTCTTCATCACGCAGTAGTCCATCCTCTTCATCACCAGCAGTCCATCCTCTTCATCACGCAGCAGTCCATCCTCTTCATCACCAGCAGTCCATCCTCTTCATCACGCAGCAGTCCATCCTCTTCATCACGCAGTAGTCCATCCTCTTCATCACCAGCAGTCCATCCTCTTCATCACACAGCAGTCCATCCTCTTCATCACCAGCAGTCCATCCTCTTCCTCACCAGCAGTCCATCCTCTTCATCACCAGCAGTCCATCCTCTTCATCACCAGCAGTCCATCCTCTTCATCCCGCAGTAGTCCATCTTCTTCATCACCAGCAGTCATCCTCTTCATCACCAGCAGTCCATCCTCTTCATCACCAGCAGTCCATCTTCTTCATCACCAGCAGTCATCCTCTTCATCACCAGCAGTCCATCCTCTTCATCACCAGCAGTCCATCTTCTTCATCACACAGCAGTCCATCCTCTTCATCACGCAGTAGTCCATCCTCTTCATCACCAGCAGTCCATCCTCTTCATCACGCAGTAGTCCATCCTCTTCATCAGCAGCAGTCCATCCTCTTCATCACCAGCAGTCCATCCTCTTCATCACGCAGCAGTCCATCCTCTTCATCACCAGCAGTCCATCCTCTTCATCACCAGCAGTCCATCCTTTTCATCACGCAGCAGTCCATCCTCTTCATCACCAGCAGTCCATCCTCTTCATCACCAGCAGTCCATCCTCTTCATCACGCAGCAGTCCATCCTCTTCATCACGCAGTAGTCCATCTTCTTCATCACCAGCAGTCCATCCTCTTCATCACGCAGCAGTCCATCCTCTTCATCACGCAGTAGTCCATCCTCTTCATCACCAGCAGTCCATCCTCTTCATCACCAGCAGTCCATCCTCTTCATCACACAGCAGTGCATCCTCTTCATCACACAGCAGTCCATCCTCTTCATCACACAGCAGTCCATCCTCTTCATCACACAGCAGTCCATCCTCTTCATCACACAGCAGTCCGTCCTCTTCATCACGCAGCAGTCCGTCCTCTTCATCACGCAGCAGTCCGTCCTCTTCATCACGCAGCAGTCCGTCCTCTTCATCACCAGCAGTCCATCCTCTTCATCACACAGCAGTCCATCCTCTTCATCACCAGCAGTCCATCCTCTTCATCACCAGCAGTCCATCCTCTTCATCACCAGCAGTCCGTACTCTTCATCACGCAGTAGTCCGTCCTCTTCATCACCAGCAGTCCGTCCTCTTCATCACCAGCAGTCCATCCTCTTCATCACCAGCAGTCCATCCTCTTCATCACCAGCAGTCCATCCTCTTCATCACCAGTAGTCCATCCTCTTCATCAGCAGCAGTCCATCCTCTTCATCACCAGCAGTCCATCCTCTTCATCACCAGCAGTCCATCCTCTTCATCACCAGTAGTCCATCCTCTTCATCAGCAGCAGTCCATCCTCTTCATCACACAGCAGTCCATCCTCTTCATCACACAGCAGTCCATCCTCTTCATCACACAGCAGTCCATCCTCTTCATCACACAGCAGTCCGTCCTCTTCATCACGCAGCAGTCCGTCCTCTTCATCACCAGCAGTCCATCCTCTTCATCACACAGCAGTCCATCCTCTTCATCACCAGCAGTCCATCCTCTTCATCACACAGCAGTCCATCCTCTTCATCACCAGCAGTCCGTCCTCTTCATCACCAGCAGTCCGTCCTCTTCATCACGCAGTAGTCCGTCCTCTTCATCACCAGCAGTCCATCCTCTTCATCACCAGCAGTCCATCCTCTTCATCACCAGCAGTCCATCCTCTTCATCACCAGCAGTCCATCTTCTTCATCACCAGCAGTCCATCCTCTTCATCACCAGCAGTCCATCCTCTTCATCAGCAGCAGTCCATCCTCTTCATCACCAGTAGTCCATCCTCTTCATCAGCAGCAGTCCATCCTCTTCATCAGCAGCAGTCCATCCTCTTCATCACCAGTAGTCCATCCTCTTCATCAGCAGCAGTCCATCCTCTTCATCAGCAGCAGTCCATCCTCTTCATCACCAGCAGTCCATCCTCTTCATCACCAGCAGTCCATCCTCTTCATCACCAGTAGTCCATCCTCTTCATCAGCAGCAGTCCATCCTCTTCATCACCAGCAGTCCATCCTCTTCATCACCAGCAGTCCATCCTCTTCATCACCAGCAGTCCATCTTCTTCATCACCAGCAGTCCGTCCTCTTCATCACCAGCAGTCCGTCCTCTTCATCACCAGCAGTCCGTCCTCTTCATCACCAGCAGTCCATCCTCTTCATCACCAGCAGTCCATCCTCTTCATCACCAGCAGTCCATCCTCTTCATCACGCAGCAGTCCATCCTCTTCATCACGCAGCAGTCCATCTTCTTCATCACCAGCAGTCATCCTCTTCATCACCAGCAGTCCATCCTCTTCATCACCAGCAGTCCATCTTCTTCATCACCAGCAGTCATCCTCTTCATCACCAGCAGTCCATCCTCTTCATCACGCAGCAGTCCATCCTCTTCATCACGCAGTAGTCCATCTTCTTCATCACCAGCAGTCCATCCTCTTCATCACCAGCAGTCCATCCTCTTCATCACGCAGCAGTCCATCCTCTTCATCACGCAGTAGTCCATCCTCTTCATCACCAGCAGTCCATCCTCTTCATCACCAGCAGTCCATCCTCTTCATCACACAGCAGTCCATCCTCTTCATCACCAGCAGTCCATCCTCTTCATCACCAGCAGTCCATCCTCTTCATCACACAGCAGTCCATCCTCTTCATCACCAGCAGTCCATCCTCTTCATCACCAGCAGTCCGTCCTCTTCATCACGCAGTAGTCCGTCCTCTTCATCACCAGCAGTCCGTCCTCTTCATCACCAGCAGTCCATCCTCTTCATCACCAGCAGTCCATCCTCTTCATCACCAGCAGTCCGTCCTCTTCATCACCAGCAGTCCGTCCTCTTCATCACGCAGTAGTCCGTCCTCTTCATCACGCAGTAGTCCGTCCTCTTCATCACACAGCAGTCCATCCTCTTCATCACCAGCAGTCCATCCTCTTCATCACGCAGCAGTCCATCCTCTTCATCACGCAGTAGTCCATCCTCTTCATCACCAGCAGTCCATCCTCTTCATCACCAGCAGTCCATCCTCTTCATCACGCAGTAGTCCATCCTCTTCATCACCAGCAGTCCATCCTCTTCATCACGCAGCAGTCCATCCTCTTCATCACCAGCAGTCCATCCTCTTCATCACGCAGCAGTCCATCCTCTTCATCACGCAGTAGTCCATCCTCTTCATCACCAGCAGTCCATCCTCTTCATCACACAGCAGTCCATCCTCTTCATCACCAGCAGTCCATCCTCTTCCTCACCAGCAGTCCATCCTCTTCATCACCAGCAGTCCATCCTCTTCATCACCAGCAGTCCATCCTCTTCATCCCGCAGTAGTCCATCTTCTTCATCACCAGCAGTCATCCTCTTCATCACCAGCAGTCCATCCTCTTCATCACCAGCAGTCCATCTTCTTCATCACCAGCAGTCATCCTCTTCATCACCAGCAGTCCATCCTCTTCATCACCAGCAGTCCATCTTCTTCATCACACAGCAGTCCATCCTCTTCATCACGCAGTAGTCCATCCTCTTCATCACCAGCAGTCCATCCTCTTCATCACGCAGTAGTCCATCCTCTTCATCAGCAGCAGTCCATCCTCTTCATCACCAGCAGTCCATCCTCTTCATCACCAGCAGTCCATCCTCTTCATCACGCAGCAGTCCATCCTCTTCATCACCAGCAGTCCATCCTCTTCATCACCAGCAGTCCATCCTTTTCATCACGCAGCAGTCCATCCTCTTCATCACCAGCAGTCCATCCTCTTCATCACGCAGCAGTCCATCCTCTTCATCACGCAGTAGTCCATCTTCTTCATCACCAGCAGTCCATCCTCTTCATCACCAGCAGTCCATCCTCTTCATCACGCAGCAGTCCATCCTCTTCATCACGCAGTAGTCCATCCTCTTCATCACCAGCAGTCCATCCTCTTCATCACCAGCAGTCCATCCTCTTCATCACACAGCAGTCCATCCTCTTCATCACACAGCAGTCCATCCTCTTCATCACACAGCAGTCCATCCTCTTCATCACACAGCAGTCCATCCTCTTCATCACACAGCAGTCCGTCCTCTTCATCACGCAGCAGTCCGTCCTCTTCATCACCAGCAGTCCATCCTCTTCATCACACAGCAGTCCATCCTCTTCATCACCAGCAGTCCATCCTCTTCATCACCAGCAGTCCATCCTCTTCATCACACAGCAGTCCATCCTCTTCATCACCAGCAGTCCGTCCTCTTCATCACCAGCAGTCCGTCCTCTTCATCACCAGCAGTCCATCCTCTTCATCACACAGCAGTCCATCCTCTTCATCACGCAGTAGTCCGTCCTCTTCATCACCAGCAGTCCATCCTCTTCATCACACAGCAGTCCATCCTCTTCATCACCAGCAGTCCGTCCTCTTCATCACCAGCAGTCCATCCTCTTCATCACCAGCAGTCCATCCTCTTCATCACACAGCAGTCCATCCTCTTCATCACGCAGTAGTCCGTCCTCTTCATCACCAGCAGTCCATCCTCTTCATCACCAGCAGTCCATCCTCTTCATCACCAGCAGTCCATCCTCTTCATCACCAGCAGTCCATCTTCTTCATCACCAGCAGTCCATCCTCTTCATCACCAGCAGTCCATCCTCTTCATCACCAGCAGTCCATCCTCTTCATCACCAGTAGTCCATCCTCTTCATCAGCAGCAGTCCATCCTCTTCATCACCAGCAGTCCATCCTCTTCATCACCAGCAGTCCATCCTCTTCATCACCAGTAGTCCATCCTCTTCATCACCAGCAGTCCATCCTCTTCATCACCAGCAGTCCATCCTTTTCATCACGCAGCAGTCCATCCTCTTCATCACCAGCAGTCCATCCTCTTCATCACCAGCAGTCCATCCTCTTCATCACGCAGCAGTCCATCCTCTTCATCACGCAGTAGTCCATCTTCTTCATCACCAGCAGTCCATCCTCTTCATCACCAGCAGTCCATCCTCTTCATCACGCAGCAGTCCATCCTCTTCATCACGCAGTAGTCCATCCTCTTCATCACCAGCAGTCCATCCTCTTCATCACCAGCAGTCCATCCTCTTCATCACACAGCAGTCCATCCTCTTCATCACACAGCAGTCCATCCTCTTCATCACACAGCAGTCCATCCTCTTCATCACACAGCAGTCCATCCTCTTCATCACACAGCAGTCCGTCCTCTTCATCACGCAGCAGTCCGTCCTCTTCATCACCAGCAGTCCATCCTCTTCATCACACAGCAGTCCATCCTCTTCATCACCAGCAGTCCATCCTCTTCATCACCAGCAGTCCATCCTCTTCATCACACAGCAGTCCATCCTCTTCATCACCAGCAGTCCGTCCTCTTCATCACCAGCAGTCCGTCCTCTTCATCACGCAGTAGTCCGTCCTCTTCATCACCAGCAGTCCGTCCTCTTCATCACCAGCAGTCCATCCTCTTCATCACCAGCAGTCCATCCTCTTCATCACCAGCAGTCCATCCTCTTCATCACCAGCAGTCCATCTTCTTCATCACCAGCAGTCCATCCTCTTCATCACCAGCAGTCCATCCTCTTCATCACCAGCAGTCCATCCTCTTCATCACCAGTAGTCCATCCTCTTCATCAGCAGCAGTCCATCCTCTTCATCACCAGCAGTCCATCCTCTTCATCACCAGTAGTCCATCCTCTTCATCAGCAGCAGTCCATCCTCTTCATCACCAGCAGTCCATCCTCTTCATCACCAGCAGTCCATCCTCTTCATCACCAGCAGTCCATCCTCTTCATCACCAGCAGTCCATCCTCTTCATCACCAGCAGTCCTGCAGCTTGATTTCCTTCTTCAACCTCCAGATTGATCACCTTTAACTTAAAAGCCTCATCAGATGCTTTTCTTCATTATTTTCCATGTTGATGAGTACAAATGACTGATTTGCAATAATAAAGTGCGCTTGATTGATCAAACAATTTCATTGGACCTCTGTGAACTACTCATTCATTTGATTGGTCTACGGTTGCTAGGCAAAATCTTTTTCGCCACGAAAACAAACAAACAAAAACATGTATGAGCGCACCGTAGTAAAAGCCACAGTGCTCAAAGTGTGGGGAAAAAAGTAGCGGCTTCTAGTCCGGAATTTACGGTAACTGTCCTGCTGCAGCCTCCGTCAATGTGTCAAAATCATGACGGGAATTAATTATTATATCATATTAATAATGACATTACCATGTTAATTAATAATATGCTATATATTTTTTTTTTTTATATTATATTAACTATATATTTTTTTAACCTACCGTCAAGGGGGAGGGGGGGGGGGGGGTCTTGAGCACTGCTGTCATGCATTTGTCTGTCTGTGTACATGATTGCCTGGGAAACACCACTTTAAATTAAAAACACCTGCACCAAATACCAACAGCAGCAATCTAATCCAGAGAAAGTCAAATAAATAAATAAATAAATAAACTAAATAAAAACTAGCATCACCATCAGTTGTAGATTAAATCATCCTGCTGTAAAATGCTGCACAAACCTTTGTTGGTCTGAGTTCATCGTTTCTGGTGTCGGTCTTTTTCTTCTTCTACTCACAATTGAAAAAGGTTCTGAAGCAGGTCTTCTATCACATCATGGATCTATCTATCATCTTCTATCATATCTGAAAATCATGGCCTATATATATATATATATATATATATATATATATATATAGAGGCCATGATTGTCCTGACCTCGCTGCTTGCAGCTTTAATAATATTTGTAGTTGTGTACTGTGGGTTGTATAGTTGTAGATGTATTTTTCTCTCTACAAATACAACACCACACTTACATATCCGTAACTACAGGAGCCCAAATTCTACTTTACAAGTCGCCCATTTAAAAAACCTGACATGCTCCCATTTGTTGCAGCAAATTTGTAGAAAAACATGAATGAATGTGAAGTTTATTCCCGGACATTTGTTGTAATGAACACCGTCCCTGCCTCTCCACTATGACTATCACTATTTGATTTTTTTTTAATGTCCATTGAATACTCTAATCTGCGCAGTGCTTGTTCTGGCAAAAACATTTTTTAACAAACATAACCAGGTCATTGACGGTGGCGCTAGAAACACTATTGCAGGGGGAGGGAACCCGCGCTCCGGAGGCATGTGGCTCTTCGGTAACGTCTTCAGTAATGTTTTGGATAATATTGTTTTCAAAGCATGGAGTTATTAGTATGCAGAATGAAACATTTTTGTATACTGCTTGTTTCATGTTACTTTATTACATATTTCAATTAAAATTGTCTCCATCTGTAGGGCCTGGATATTCCTGACATTGACTGGGAAAACAGTGGACTTCCTTATGATGACCACTCCAGCATGGTTGTTCCACACACAGGATGCCCACTGACTGATGGACAAATGGCAGCTTGAAGAGCTGCAGTTCACCCAAGAGCTGCTCCAGTGCTTTGGCAGTGACATTTACATTGCTGCTGTTCAATTTTGTGATGAATTCCTTCATGTCTGAAGGAATTCATCAGAGAATCAGCTCTGAGTTTTGTATGTTGTAGCTTGAGTGTTGTAACAATGTAACAAAGACTTTCAATTGTGTAATATGGAAATAAAATCAGTGTCCACTTTATAAGTTGAATACTTGGAACATTGCATACGTCAAACTAGAGTAAGAAGGGCAAGGAATCTCACAGTGCATGGTTCAGAGAGTCGCTGGGTTGCTGTTCAACAAATGCAACAATTCAGTCAAGTCTTGGAAGTGGGATCTATGCAGTCACATTTATTTGAACAATTAACAAACATCAACACTACTTACTTTGGACAAACAAGAAATTCAACCGTTCTCATTTCTTACATTTGGATTGTATAAATGAAAAACGTATCCAGACATCCAGAGCTCTCAAACATGTAATTTAGGCTTGGAAACATGAACTTTTCACTTTACCTAAATACAGGCCCAATATAGTAACTCACACAAGACCAAATCCCGTATGGCAAGTGGCAATGCATGCCAGGATGTCGTTTTTAAAAGAGTTGTAGTCCGTATAATGTCCTGGGATGCACAAGGTCTCAGAGCAGGTGGAGGCCGTGGGGTGTCTGCCACTGATGATGTGGATGGTGAGACTTTGTGGCAGAACCTCCCGTCCAGTCCAGAGCTTCACCAGGTCATTTAATTCACTTGCAGCTGCTATAGAGTAGAGTACAATAGATTATGATCACGTGTACTCTGCGCACACTCAGACATTGGTAGCATGAGGAGGCCTTAAACCTACCATTGGCTATGAACTGTCCTACATAGCTCCACATGCAGCATTTTGCTTGAATTGAGCAATCGTCCTCATCATCACTGTCGTCTTGAGGCCATGTGATCCGCTGAAGAAGAACCTGCATTGAAAAAATAACATGATAATAACTGATCATTTATCTAGAAACTAGAACTTCAAGATAGTTTTAAACAACTGAATATCACTGGACTTTAATTGAAGTGACATAGTTTGATTAGCAGAAAAGATGACACTGTGGTGTATACAGACATTATCAAGACCTAACAACTAAATAAAACATTTCCATCAGCAAACATAAATTCAGATATGCTCATTCAATATGCCTTTAAGATATCATTTTTTGTTCAGGTTTTGTATTTCCTCAAATTATTTATTTAATATCTTAAAAACAAAGGCAGTACAACCCACCACCAATGCAGATTGACACCATTTTTGTTCACAATCATTTTATTATATCTTACAAAGTAAAACTGCACAAACGATACTTTTAATCAGCACAAACCACTTGACTATTTTCACTGATTTTCACTGGGGGGGAGGGGGGGGGGGGGGGGGCAGCTCACGTTATGTTTGTTAAAAAATGTTTTTGCCAGAACAAGCACTGCGCAGATTAGAGTATTCAATGGACATTAAAAAAAAATCAAACAGGAGACAATTTATCTATTTCCTGCATGTAAAACATTGCATACAGTAAATGTAATTTCTTTGAAAACATTTTCACACATCATTAAAAGTTCACCACATATGTTGCTTCATAACTTCTGGTGATTTGCAACGTGTGGTTTACAGACATAAATGGCAAATACTCACCGAAGCGTCACTCCCGCTGGCCTCCATGTCTGATTGAAAACCCTGGGCCTCCTGCCCAGTGTTGCACTGGTCACGTGACCAACAAAGCTTCCCCTGATTGGATGTTGGGTGAATGAGACAGGTATCGATGCATCGTCCTGATGACGCAGACATTCTGGCTGTTTTGCAGCCCAATTTTTTTTACAGCCGAATTTTTTTTTGCAGCCGAATTTTTTTTTGCAGATGAATTTTTAGACACTGAATATTTTTAGATGTTTTAGACAGCTTTTCAAATTCAAAGTCTGATTTCGATGGTAAAAAAAATTCAGAGTTAGAAACTAGAATTCAGAATCTGATGGCACAGTTTGACTTCCATAAGTGCTTTAAGTGGAAAACAACAAGTGTTGGTCCTCCCCTTGGTGACCTGCCGTCAGTCGCTCCTCTAAATATGGACAAAAACATCATATTCAGTGGCCGACAGACATTTTGTACAGCAGGTGGTAAAATAAAGGCACCTTGTGCAGCGTGTGGCTCCACCGGCTGCTTTATTATAGTAGTGTGAGATTAAACCCCCCCCCCAAAAAAAACAAGTATATGTTGTAAGTAATTGCATATTTATTTAAATATTAGAAGAATTTTAATAATTCCACCCCAAAAAAATAAAAAGAGAGAATAAGAGGGAGAAAGAGAGAAAGATGAGTGGATGTCACTACACAACATCCTCAATAAGTTCATATATACTTTTATTGTCATTACATACTCGAAAATAACAGTAACCACAACAATGACTAAGTAATAATAATGACTAATAATTAAACGGATGTATAGACAAGTCTTAAATACAGATAAGTAACAATAAAGTACAACACCACAAGTTACATAAGTATGGTCGAGAAACAACAGTGGCAAATAAAGGGTGAACAACACCAGGTGTGGGAATAGCAAGGAAACTAAACAAAACAAACAGCAAACAAACAGACAAAAAAACATCAAGAAAAAATTTAATTAAATAAAATTAGATAAAAAAAAAAAAAAGGAGTGGAGTGTGGATTGGCAACAGACAAGCACATCAATCAGGAGGCAAGGTTTGTAAAGAGTTAAAGTAGTCTATGAAAGGTTTCCATTTACGGACAAACTTAGCAGTGTTACCTTTTACAGGAAAAATGATCTTTTCTAATTTAACATAATACATAACATCTTTTAGCCAGCAGGCAATTGAGGGGGACTTCTGGGATTTCCACAGAAATAAAATACACCGTCTTGCCAACAGGGATGTAAAGGCCAATATCTCTGACTGTAGAGGGTTTATATGGGAGGAGTCAACACAAAGCCCAAATATAGCGAGGTAGGGACTCATTTTAATGTTCTTCCCCAGAACTTTTGACATAATCGTGGAATAGTCGCTCCAGAATGTCTGTAATCTGGGACAGAGGAAGAACATATGGCTTAAATTACAGTTAGAAACGTGACATTTATCACATTGGTCTAGAACATTAGGATATATTCGGGAGAGTCGAGATTTTGATAAGTGAACTCTATGCAGCAGGGTGTGCTTCAACGTATACTATTAATGGCCTCATCCCATAATTGACCTGTAAACTTCAACCCCAGCTCCTGCTCCCAAGAACTGTGAGATTTATTAGCCGAGTATTCATCAAAAATCATTAGTTGTGAGTATATTTTAGATATTAGAGATTTCTGACTGGATTTGAAAGATAGAAGAACATCCCATGGCTGGTTAACAGGAATGGATGGGTAGGAGGGGAATAGGGTGGAGGCACAATGTCTAATTTGGAAATAAAGAAACAAGTGAGACGCTGGTAAGCTGAAACCTGATGACAGGTCCGAAAAACTTGAAAAAACACCATCTTTGTAGAGATCCTTGAAGTGCTTAATGCCCCGATTCTGCCAGATTTTATATTCCAACTCTTTTTATTGACATTTTTCAAAACAAATGTAAATGAAATGGTACATTTCAAAAATAATAAAGCCCCTCATGCCCCCCTCCCTTCACCCACCCACCCCACTCAGGTCATATAACCTTAGACACATGGCACAAACCTACGATACAAACATAGACATTCGCACACACACTCATACCACGTAAAGGACAGACATTAAAGATTGGGGGGAAAAAAAAAAAAAGGGGGAGGAAAATTTTAATAAATAAATAAATAAAATAAACATATAAATAAATAAATAGAAGAGATCATTCCTCATCAGGATCTGGGGATAAATCAAGAGACTTGATGTACAACAGAAAGGGATTCCACAAACTCTGAAACGTTTCAGTAGAGCCCTTTAACGAGAACCGGAGTTTTTCTAATTTTAGATTGTAGAGGACTTCTTTAATCCAACGAGCATATGATGGGGGGTGAGCCAACTTCCAATTGTACAAAATGAGTCGCCTGGCCAACAAGGTCGTAAAGGCAACAGAATGTTTTAATGACTTAGAAAATGTGGTGTCAGGGGAGATGGTGAATATAGCTGATAACGGGTTAGGAGGAGTTGTCTGACCATATGCTCCTCCTATAGTGTTGAAAATACTCTCCCAAAAAGAACCTAGCTTAGGGCAAGACCAGAACATATGAATATGATCAGCAGGAGATTGTTTACATCGAGTGCAGATATTGCTAACAGAGGGATAGATTTTAGATAGTCTTGAATTGGTATAGTGAACTTTGTGGAGGATTTTGCATTGGATGAGGCCATGGCGGGCACATATCCAGGAGGAATGGACCAACTTCACGGCGGAGTTCCAATGTTGCTCGGTTATATTCATATTTAAATCACTCTCCCATGAAGCTCGAATTAATGATAAGGGGTTTGGGGCAATTGAACGTAAGGAGGTGTATAGTACGGAGATGCACTTTTTATGATTGGGGCCCATTGATAGCAAAGTGTCGATCAAAGTTTCCGGAGGGCGATTTGGGAAGTGTGGGAACTGCTTCTTTACAAAATCTCTCGCCTGGAAAAAACGAAAAAGGTGGGAGTTCGGTAAGTCATATTTAGAAGACAGTTCAGCGAAGGATAAAAAGATGCCATCTTTATAGAGGTCTTTCACGGTAATAATACCACGATCGTGCCAAATTGCAAATGCGGGGTCAGTACAAGAAGGTTTGAATAAGTGGTTTTTCAGTAGTGGGCTTAGTATGGAGGGGCCCTGCAAGACCAAACACTTCCTGAGCTGGTTCCATATTCTCATGGAGATCGATGCAATGGGGCTAGTACCTACAGGTTTTAAAGGAAGAGTGAGTGATGAGCATAGGGCAGAACGTAGTGAAAAGTGTGGGGTTGCAGTCTCAAGATGCACCCAGGCTGGGAGGGGCTCAGAGCCTCCATCCATCCAGTATAGGAGTTTCTGTATGTTAGCTGCCCAATAATAATGCCTAAAATTGGGGAGGGCAAGCTCTCCCTCACATTTAGGGGATTGTAGAATTGATTTGCGTATTCGAGCCGGTTTAGTTCCCCATAGGAATTTGGAAATTGATTTATCTAATTTATCGAAAAATGATTTTGTGATAAATATGGGGACATGTTGAAAAAGGTAGAGAAGTTTAGGAAGGATGATCATCTTGATCAAGTTAACCCGACCAGCGAGAGATAGAGGTAAAACAGACCAACGGGCAAAATCCTTCTCTATCTTTTCAATTAAAGGTAAAAAATTTGCCCGGAGCATGTCAGACATATTTGGAGTGACAAAAATTCCCAGGTAGCGGATCCCGTTGTCTGCCCATTTAAATGATGTTAGAGAACGTGGGAGCTGTTTAGCTAATGCGTTAACCGGAAACAGTTCACTTTTTTGATAATTAACTTTGTAGCCTGAATACATGCCAAACCGCTCCAAAATGTCGATAATCACAGGGAGAGAGGTAACAGGGTCTGAAATATACAAGAGCAGATCATCTGCATAAAGCGAGGTTTTGTGTTGAGTATTCAATCTGGTAATACCTTGAAAGCCCTCTTCTGCACGCAGCCAAAGAGCAAGGGGTTCTATCGCGATAGCGAACAGGAGTGGTGACAGCGGGCATCCCTGTCTAGTGCCTCTTTTAAGAGAGATGGGGGGAGATAATGTGTTATTCGTACGCACTGAAGCCACTGGGGACGAATATAAGAGTTTAACCCAGAGAATAAAATCTTTACTAAGACCGAACCGACCCATTACCGTAAATAAATACTCCCATTCAACCCGGTCGAAGGCTTTCTCCGCATCAAGAGATACCACCACTTCTGGCGTCATGGGATTTGGTGAATGGATGATGTTTAGAAGGCGCCGGGTATTATGTGAGGACTGCCGACCAGACATAAAACCTGTTTGGTCCAGCGAGATGATGGAAGACATCACCCGTTGGAGCCGGAGAGCGAGCACCTTGGAGAGAATTTTTAGGTCTACATTTAGGAGTGAAATTGGTCTATAACTGCTGCAGAGCAAGGGATCCTTCTCTTTTTTCAGGATAAGAGAAATAGTGGCATTTGATAAGGATTCTGGGAGACGGCGGTTTAAAAATGCCTCATTATACATGTCTCTTAGAGCTGGAGCAAGAGCATTGGAAAAAGTCTTAAAATATTCTGCACTGAAGCCATCTGGGCCAGGTGATTTACTGCTTTGCAATGATTTAATGGCTTCTGTGATTTCAACAACAGTAATGGGTTGACCCAAGCCCCTCGCAACCTCAGGTTCTACTTGAGGAAAGGGCATATCACCAAACAGTTCATTTGAAGGAGGGGGGCAGTCTGAGTCTGAGTGTAGTATAGAATGCAGCAAATGTTTCGTTAATCTTGGTTGGATCAGTAAGTAGTTCTCCCGTATTAGATCGGATAGATGGAATAAGCCTGGAGGATGCTTCCTCCCGGATACGGTGGGCTAAGAGCTTCCCAGCTTTTTCCCCAGATTCAAAAAAGCGTTGTCTCAATTTGAGTATTTGTAATTTTGCTCTGTTAACAGACATAAGGTCAAACTCTGTTTGTAAGCCAAGGCGATCTTTATACAAGGTTGGGTCTGGATTGGAAGCATACCCATCATCCAAATCTTTAATCCTTCGGAGCAATTCAGCAATGCGAGTGGTTTCTGTTTTATTTTGGTTTGAAACAAAGGATATAAGTTGACCTCTCATATAAGCTTTAGATGCTTCCCATAATATTGCTCTGCTTATTTCTGGTGAGTCGTTTAGTTCAAAGAAAATTTTAATTTGATCATGTACGAAATGCTTGTATTGTTCTTCTGCCAGTAGAGTGGAGTTGAATCGCCATTGTTTAAAGGGTCTGATTTGAGTGTACATATTAATATCAACTGATGTGGGAGCGTGATCTGAGACTACGATGCTATGATAATTACATGAATCAATTTTGGAGAGTAATCTATTGTCAAGGAGAAAAAAGTCTATGCGAGTGTAAGTGCGATGTATATGGGAGAAATAGGAAAACTGTTTAGTTGTAGGAGAGGTATGTCTCCAAGGGTCTATAAGCCCCAACTGTTTGGTGAAGGTATCTATTGTTTTAGCTGAATTGGATAAGGGAAGCAACTTATTAGATGAGCGGTCCAGTATAGGGTCTTGTACAAGGTTAAAATCCCCGCCCATAATGATATAATGGTTGTCAATATTAGGAAAGGAAGTAAATAATTTTGTCACGAACGAGCTGTCATCCCAATTGGGGCCATAGACGCAAGCGAGTATAACCAAGGTATCATACAGCTTGCCGGAGACAATAACATAACGGCCAGCTGGGTCTGCTACAGTTTTGCCGAGCTCAAATGGAATGTTTTTACGAACAAGGATAGCAGTGCCCCTGGCCCTTTCGTTGAATTTTGAGTGGAAGATATGGCCAATCCAACCCCTTTTAACCCGTGAAACCTCTCTGTTGCGAAGGTGGGTCTCCTGAAGGAAAAATATATCTCCTCTAAGATGTTGAAGATGGGTCAGAATCCTATCATTTTTGGTAACATTTCCCGCACCTCTCACATTCCATGAAATAAATCTAAGTGCATTATTGGTTCTGGTCATATCTCACCACATCCAATTAGGAGAGCAGAGCGGGCTGGTGTGAACAAGCAGACCAGATGGAGGACCGGTGAGTGGCTGTTGGAAACTGCAGAGAGTACTAGTAACGGGAGGGGGAGAACAGAAGCATAATAGGGGAAAACAAGGAAACAAGCAAACCAAAAACACAAACATAAAAACACAACATTCTCTCTCTGACACACACACACAAAAACAATAGGCAGCAGTGCCAGGTAAATCAAACCTGGCAACCCCTTACAAAACCATGGTCCCAAAACCTGAAAACCCCAATGTCGAAACTGAACTTTTAGTGTCCTTTTCACCGCAGTACGCTGTCCTTGCGCCTGCATGGAAATATCCATTTTGGCTTCCGGTATTTCCATCCCTTAAGAACAACAGTTCAGCTCAAACTGAGCCAGATCATTTTAAGGTGGTACAAAACTGCAACTAACACTCATTAAATTAACGTAGAATGTAGAATGCTCAAAGAAGTTCGAAGATCCAGAGGAGAGGAAAAAAAAAAAATATATATATATATATATATATACATACATACACATGTATGCTTAAAACAAATGTAATATTTATAATCAAACTTCAAGCCGACCCCATATAACCACAGCTAAACATGGTAAAACACAATCCTCATGAACCTGGGGAAGAAGAAGAAAGGTAAAAAAAGCCCCCAATAAAACAGTCAACACAATGTCAAATGCTCACATACAGTGAACTTCTATCAGTCCGTATGCTGATTAATAAGGCCAATAACCGGGCTATGACCCATAAGCGCTGCTATAATGGGCCAAGCTAGTGCAATGTAACTGTGCATTATGTAGCAAGCATATTTCACATTAAAGCCCTTTCGAACGATTTTAGTCATTTGTGGCACCTTGGCTGCGCTTCTGGGACTTAACAAAGTCCTGGGCATCTTCAAGAGATGTAAGCCGCCGTCTCTTTCCGTCCTTGGTCGTAACCATTAGCTTAGCCGGGTAATGGAGGGCTGGTCTGAGGCCGAGGTTGTAGAGCTCCCTCATAACGTCTCGGTACACGGCCCGCTGTTCCAGAACTTCAGGGCAGTAGTCTTCAAAAATGTGGATCGGGGAGTCCTTGTATTTCAGTTTGCCTCTAAGTTTCCGAGCTTCCCGCACCACCAGCTCCCTCATCTGGAACCTGTGGAAGCAAATCACGACGGCTCGAGGCCTCTCACCGGGGCCTGGCTTAGCTGTTAGCGAGCGGTGAGCACGGTCCAGCTCCGGGGCCGGCGTCAGCGTAGGTTCACCAAAAACCTCGACCAGGAGTTGAGAGAAGAATGTTGTTGGGTGTGGACCTTCGATATTTTCGGGTAAGCCAACAATTCGTATGTTGTTCCGGCGGCTTCTACTTTCTAGATCTATAAGTTTCACTTTTAGCCTAGCATTTTCCTCAGCTACGGAAGTTAGCTTGGTATCCATGGCGAGCACGTCTTGACTTGTCGTGTTGGCGGATAGTTCCAGCGAGGAGAGACGCTTCTGGTGATCCAGAAGTGTGGTCTGAATGTTGTCTAGTTTCTTCTCCAGTTTGGAAAAGGCGGTGTTAAATTCCGATGAAAGAGACGTCTTATGGTCCGCTAGCATTGTTGTTAGCATAGCCATAATGGCACTCGCAGCCGGATCCTCCTTTTTTTGCTCCTCTTTCTTGGCTCTGCTAGACATATTCCTGTTCAGCGCGAGGAGTTAATAGTATTATTCAAAGTCAGCAGCAGTGTCAGCGGCAGTTAGTGCTCTCAGTCGAACTGTAAAGAATAGTATTATTGATTTTAGTGGGAGCCTGGAAATATGCGACTACTCCATCTCGTCGCCAAACCGGAAGCCCGATGCGGTCTTTTTAGAGTCGTGGTGCACGCGCTTAACTCCAGGTGAAACTACTCCGAGTTCATCAAACTGATCAAAATCCGGCGTCATGAAACCGAAAACTCAGTGTTTTCTGTCTCAGTGTAACTCGACTCAGAGCTCGGTGTTAAGCCCATGGCTTCTTAAACCTGCTTCGTGAAACGGACCCATGTACATGCACTTATATTCCACCTGGTGGCAACAGGGAGGAAGGTGTGGTGTCCTCCACTCCACTGTTGCCCAGAGGCTATTATGTTAATATGTGGTGACTTCAATCATGTACATGGTGACTCCACACTTCCTGCTGTCACCCAGCATGTGGACTGCTGTATGTAAAAGTCAGAGATGTATACAGTGCCTCCCCACTGCCTGCACTGGAGGAAAGCAGGTCACGACCTCATGCTGGAGCCTCACTACACTTGATAGTGAGGCAGTTGCCTACAAGCACACGCTCATTCATGAAGTGGCCTTCAGAGCCGGAACCGGCTCCGAACGACTGCTTTGAAGAAACACACTGGGATGTTCTGCAGGACGGCAAGAACATGGAGGCGGCTGTTAACCACGCCTCACAATACACCAAGTTCTGCACGGAAGCAGAAGTTGATGCATCACAACTGACATCGAGGGCCTTCTGTATCAAAAGAAGAAGGCCGTGAAAGATCAACAGGAGCTCAAGTGCACAAGAAGCTCCTGCAGATCTTTAATGGCCTTCTACTTTTGATACAGAAGAAGAAGGTGTATATATACATATTTATAAAGAAAAACAACGTATAAAATGATCAACGGTGGTCAGGTAACATCCATGTATCCAACTTACCATTTTTTAGCAAAATTTTAGAAAAAATTGTTTTTAATCAATTAAATACATTTTTACTTACAAATAACATTTTAGAGAAGCATCAGTCTGGTTTTAGGAAGACCACAGCACAGAGACAGACCTTTTAAAGATTTTAAATGACATCAGGTACAATCAAGACTCCCAACAACTCACAGTCTTGATTTGATTGGATCTTAGCGCTGCTTCTGACACTATTGATCATTGTATTTTACTAGATAGACTTAGAAATCTGGTCGGCGTCTCTGGTAATGTTTTTAATTGGTTCAGTTCTTATCTCACAGATCGACGCTTCTTTGTAAGTTTGGATACACGTTCCTCAGGTACCCATGAAATCCACTATGGGGTTCCCCAGGGGTCGATCTTAGGCCCAATCCTTTTTAATTTATACATGCTGCCACTAGGGGATGTCATCAGGAGACATGGCGTCAGCTTCCACAGCTATGCTGACGACACACAGCTGTATGTGGCCGTGTCTCCTGATGACACACAGCTGTATGTGGCCGTGTCTCCTGATGACACAAGGCCGATTGATGCCCTTTTTAACTGTATTTTAGATATCAAGTCATGGATGGCAGCAAATTTCCTCCAGCTCAACCAGGACAAAACAGAGATTTTAGTTGTAGGTCCTGAACACCAGAGAGAGAAACTTTTACCAAAACTGCTAGATTTCAACTCATCTTCATCTGTAAAGAACCTGGAGTAACTTTTGAGTCTGAGCTTAATTTGATCTCACACATCAAAAATGTCACAAAGACTGGTTTTTATCATCTGAAGAACATAGCCAGACTCCGCCCACTTCTCTCTCAGGCAAACGTGGAGGTGCTAATGCTTTTATCTCATGTCGAATTGACTATTGTAACGCCCTGCTCTCTGGTCTCCCCAAGAAAACTTTATCAACACTACAACTCTTACAAAACTCTGCGGCACGAGTGCTGACGAGGACCAGAGGGCGGGCCACATCACGCCTATTTTAAAATCGCTGCATTGGCTCCCCGTTCGCTTCAGGATCGATTTTAAGCTTCTTTTACTAGTTTTTAAGTGTCTTAATGGTTTTGCGCCCTGTTATTTATCTGAACTACTTTTATCATATCAACCCTCATGGGCCCTGAGGTCCTCCGGCACCGGCCTTTTAATTGTCCCTCAAACGAGGACCAAGACTCACGGGGAGGCTGCGTTCAGCTCCTATGGCCCCCGTTTGTGGACCAGCCTGCCGGGGAACCTCAGGGCTGCAGAGTCCATTGAGGTTTTTAAAAAAGGGTTAAAAACTCACCTTTTTAATCAGGTTTTTAACTGATTTTATACATGTATGTGTGTATATAGTTATATATTTGATCAATGTATTTATCTACTTCTATTTATTTATTTATTTCAGATAATTATCTAATTTTTTACCTTCTTTTTTATCTCCAGTGGTTCCTCTAGGGGGCGCTACACTGGTGGTGGCCGGTTTTGCCGCTGGTGGAGCCGTCCCGTGGGTTTCCCTGCCCGGGAACCTGGCTGGTCCCCCACTATGTGGTGGGATTGGCTGGTCTGCCCGGCTGGGGGGGATCTGTGGGGCGGCGCCCCCTGTGGTCGGAAGTTGTGCCGCCCCCAGTGTGGACGGCCCAAATGTGTCCCTTTCCTCACCTTAGTCCTCAGTGTCCTGCCATGTCTTCATGTCACCTTAGTCCTCGGTGTCCTGCCATGTCTTCATGTCACCTTAGTCCTCGGTGTCCTGCCATGTCTTCATGTCACCTTAGTCCTCGGTGTCCTGCCATGTCTTCATGTCACTAGGCATGTCTTCACCTATGGTGTGTGTCTGCATGTGTGTTCATTTGCTTTTTATTCATCTATTTTATCTTTACACTGTTTTTAATTCTTGTTGAAGCACTTTGTGTTACTTTCATGTATAAAAAGTGCTCTATAAATAAAGATTGATTGATGTTTGAGTTCATGTAAAACCTTCCTGACCAGCAGGTTTTCTGTGACACTTTAACAACACAGCAAATTTAAGAATATTATATACATAGCTTAGATACGATCCCATCTGATTCACCATGTTCCCGATTCGACACGATTTGATATGAATTTGATAGAGATTCAATTCTACACAATGCAATACAAAGTGATTTGGTGCGAAATGATTCAACAGGATGTAAAGCAATTATACTTAACGTATACTAATGATCACATTTTGCTGATAATCTACTACAACTGTGTCAAACTGTTAACTTGGAACTCAAGAGTGTCAACAAGTGGTTCAAACAAAACAAACTATCTCTAAATCTGAGTAAAAGCAAAATGATGATATTCGGCAACAGTAATTCCAATTGGCAGGAAGCAGTTCAGATAGAGGGTGTTGTTATAGAGCGGGTGCATGAAATCACATTCCTTGGAGTTTTTATAGATGATAGAATTACTTGGAAATCTCACATTAAATATAGATCTACGAAAATGTCAAGAAACTTTGCAATAATAGCAAAAGCAAAGCACATTTTAAATATCAAAGCTTTACACACCTTATACTGTTCTCTGATTTTGCCCTATTTATATTATTGTACTGTGGTTTGGGGTAGTACTTATAAAAACACAGTAAAACCAATAGTAATGTTACAAAAAAGAGCTATTCCATTAATTCATAAAGGTTTCTGGACCACACAAAGTCATTATTTTTAAAACCAAAGATCATGAAGTTTAATGACATTGTGGAGTTCCAAGCAGTACAGATGTTCTATAAAGTACAGATGCTATATAAAGTACAGATGTTCTATAAAGTACAGATGTTCTATAAAGTACAGATGTTCTATAAAGCAAGTTACAGATTGTTACCAAGACAAATACAAAGAAGGTTCCAGATCGTACTGGTCGTTATGAAATACGTGAGGAATTCAACTTTAGGACTCAGAAACATAAACACAACCCTGAAAAGTTTTATTCCGACAGTTAAAGGTGAACAATTGTGGAACAAATTGGAGACGGAGTAGAAACAATGTCCAAACATCAACCTGGTCAAATACAAATACAAACAAAAGACTTTTGAAACATACAGAGAAGAAGAAATGCATTAGGGGGATGCATAAAATAGAAAACTTTCACCAACCATAATGTTTCCATGGAGGAAAAACTCAGGAGGAATCCAGGGGATCCAAGCGAGTCTATATTCATGAGCTGAAGTCTATGTTTTCAAACATTCAGCAATTTACAGGCAAAACCCTCACAAATGACGTGTGATCAGGATGTAGTTTGCACTGATCCTCACAGAGCCGTTACACTTTATTGCTGATGCTGTTTTTTGTTTCTCTTCAATTTACACTGTGTGGGACAAACCTCCTACCTTTCAACCCGTTCATTTGAACACACCGTGTTAATCATCCTACATAAATGAAAACTTTAATAAAAAGGTTTTTTATACTTGTTCCATCCAGCTGTTACTTTTGATTGTAAAATCTTCACATTAAATGTCGTTAAGAAGCTTTGAAGCTGCAGAGAAAAACGTGTGTGTTCATGTTGTGACTCTGCAGCTTGAAGACACACAGACTGAAAGATTCCTGCTCATGAAGCTCTAAAACAAACACATGAACAATTTCCTGATTGAGTCAAACATGTCATGAATCTGACTGCTCAGTTTCCTCTTCCATCAGATCTTTACTTGTTTGGGACAAACTGTCAGAACGTTTCTTTAGGTACAAACTGCTGCTCAGTGAAATCCTAGAGTTGTTCACCATGGATCACAGTGAATCGTCACTTTCTCACCACTTTGTTCATTGTTGGTGACGTTTCATGATGAAAACTGATCAGACAGTTTGATTGACAGGACAGATGATCAGAGGTGCAGAGTTTTTACCACCATCATTACGACAGGGACTGAAGATTGGGAGGAGTTTGTCAGTGAAGCAGCAGCCAGTGAAGGAGGTGATCAGAGCTGCAGCTTCTACGTCATAAAAAGAGACCAGACCCTCCTCATAATCCACAAACACCCCCACCTTCTCAGGAGCAAACCTCAGAGAGAGACGAACTGAAGGCTCTTTATAAACCCAGTACTCATTTCCATTTCTCAAGCATATTGTCCAGAAACCTTCATCAGGGCTCAGTGTGAACTCTCCCTTCCTGGTGACGGACTCTTTGCTCACTCCTAAATCCCACTCAGTCTTTCCTTTGACCTGAACCTCAAAGTAAAATTTACCTGAAGAGAAACTCTGTTTTCCTAAAACATTAATATGACAAGAAAATCTCTCTGGGTTGTCTGGAAGCTCCTTCCACACGTCACCATGACTCACTTGTTTTCCATCATCAGACAGGATGAGTTTAGGATGAGCTGTATCAGGATCAAGAGTCACATCCACTGCAAACTGCTGCTTCCTCTTCAGCTCAGGATCAAACACCTTCTTCTTCATGTCTTTGCTGAGAGTCTCCTCCAGCTGAGCCACAGCTCTCACCACAGTCCCCTCATAGGATGATGGAGGGATGCTGACCTCCGTCCAGTCCTGGGTGGGTGGAGCAGCTTTCAGGGAGGAGAAGCCTTGGAGGAGGTGGAGGTGGTCTTCAGAGTGAAGGAGCTGCTCCACCTCTGAGCTCCTCTTCATCAGCTCACTGATCTCCTCTTCCAGATGTTTGATGAGACCTTCAGCCTGTTTCTCTCTGGCTTTCTCTTCCTCTTCCATTCTCTCCATCATCTGGTTCAGATCTCTCTCAACACGCTGCATCAGAGCAGTGAACACCTCAACACCTTCTGCTTTCTCTCTGTCTGCAGCAGCTTGACTCTTCTTCAGACACTCTTTGATCTCCTTGATCTTCACTCGTCTCTTCTGGACCATCTGCTGCATTTCAGCCTCGGTCTTCCTCAGCTCCGTCTTCTTCCCTTCACATTCTTCACTCAGAGGAACAAGCTGGTGAGTCTTGTGCTCTAAAACACTGCACATCATGCAGACACACGTCTGCTCGCTCTTACAGAACAGCTCCAGAGGTTTCTGGTGCTTCGGACACATCCTGCCTTCCAGGTTCTCCACAGGCTCCACCAGCTGATGTTTCTTCAGGACTGACACTGTCAGATGAGGCTCCAGGTGAGTCTGACAGTAGGAGACCAGGCACACCAGGCAGGACTTGAGGGCCTTCACTTTGGTTCCAGTGCAGACGTCACAGGGAACTTGTCCTGGTTTGGCAGCTTGTTGCTCTGAGCTGCTGCTGGCTTTGTGTTCAGCTTCATGTCTGAACTGAGCAGCAACCTCCGAGAGCAAAGTGTTGACCCTCAGCTGAGGTCTCTTGTAGAAAACCTCTTGACACAGGGGACAGTCACATATGACCTTGGAGTTCCAGTGTTCAGTGATGCACTGGTTGCAGAAGTTGTGTCCACATGGTGTGGAGACTGGATGAGTGAACACGTCCAGACAGATGGAGCACAGGAAGTGATCTGGACTGGCAGCAGACATCTTCACACCCTGACGACAAAAGACAAGAGTTGATTGAAAGATTGATGCATCATTGTACATGTGGTTCTTTGGCCTTCTTGTAGTGGCTTTCTATAAATTATGCCGAAACCAACATTTCATCTTATAAAGAAAATTCCCTCCAGGATAAATCATTTAGATCAGGACTATTCAACTCTATTTTTGGGAGGGCCACATTTTCAGAAAGCTAAGGCCCCGGGGGCCGGACAATTCCCTGAGCTATTATTCCTGATCTCAACCTGACACGATGCTCTGCCACATTCAAAAGTCTTTTATTTTGGTACATGGCAAAAAGTACAAATCACTGACTTTATACACATCATAGTGTTTTTGTTTTGGAACAAAGGCTGTTTCAGCCCCATAAACACATATTTGAAACATCTGAAAGATGATGTATGTCTTTCTGTATAATGTTGTAAATTCTGACATCTCTACTTGTAATTTCTTTCAACAATCCACAGAAGAGAGCAAACAGACGATCAGAATTGAAAGATTAGCTGAACTTGCCAATGGATTTCATGTCACACAGTAACTGAAAATGTTGAGCATCTGACAACAAAAGCTGTTTATCGAACAGACTTAATACCACGGCTTTTTATTTTGTCTTTTTTGTTTCGTTCCGTATTTCTCTTTTCCTTTTTTTTCTTTGTTTTATGTCCTTTTGTTTTTGCTTTTGTTATAATTATTGTGATTATTTTGGTTTTTGCTCTGTTGTTGCTCAGGCTGGTTTCATCTCATGGCAGTTGGAAAATATTTAGATCACTGTGATTATTGTATTATTAAAAAGAAGAAAATAAATGTATGTAGCACTAACAAGGGTATTGTATGTTTCTCCCCACCAAGTCTTTCTCTGTTTCTGTTTCTCCTCTCCTCTCCTCTCCTCTCCTCTCCTCTCCTCTCCTCTCCTCTCCTCTCCTCTCCTCTCCTCTCCTCTCCTCTATCCTTTCACCCCAACCGGTCCACAGAATTCCTCCACCTCTGACTCTGGTTTCTACAAAGTTTCTCCTTGTTGGGGGAGTTTTTCTTTCCACCGTCACAAACACACCTGCTGCTCATGTGGATATGTTGGGCTTTTCTATTTTCTCTATAAAAGCACATTGGAATGACTGTAATGTATTTAAAATGTCTTTCTTTTTTTTAATAAAAAAAAAGTAAAAAAGTCAACAGAACTGATCTGCGGCCGGTCTGATGTCATCCGCGGGCCGGAGTTGGCCCGTGGGCCGCCAGTTGAATAGGCCTGATTTAGATTCTATTCTACTTGAGCCTTCAGAACAAGACAGTAAACATACAAAGGTCCCGATAGAAAAGGAAGGTCTGGAAATACTAGGAAATTAGCCCACATAGTCAGCATGCACATGATCCAGTCTAGAAGTTGCAGAGCCAAATGGCCCATGAGGCAAAGTTAATGCAAAGCGTGTCATGGCCTCTAGAGGGCGCCACAAAACCTAGAAGAAAAAAACATCTTCAATAAAATTATTAAAACGAATTATTACTATTAAATCTTGAACTAGAAAAGCTGACATTGATTCAATTGTGAAGCTATTGTTATTGTTGTTGTTATTAATTATTATTATTGTTGTTGTTATTAATTATTATTATTGTTGTTGTTATTGTTGTTGTTACTCCATAACGTAGCATTCGAACATGCAATATTAAATTGCAGTTTACTGCTTATCAACAATTCACTGTAATGTCAATAAAGTTGTACTGAATATGTCTATATCTATAATATGCATCAGAAAAAAATAAATTTTATATTACACATGCCTCATAAACATGTATCTGTTACGTCGTTCAGCCTGTGCAAACGTTAGGCCATCATCAACAGTAATATATATATATATATATATGTGTGTGTATGTGTATGTATAAATACACACACACACACACACACGCATATATATATATATATATATATATAAAGATAAGATACTTTATATTGCTTTGTATAGCGTTATTATATTTGGTTTCCTATATAGTCTGTAGTTTACTGTGTGCAAACTCTGGATATTTGAAATGTTTGCTCTGCTGATTATCTATTACTATAAATATTAATATTACGTATTCACCTATTTACATCATCTTTATTTTGGGGTGTGCGTTTTCGTATTGATTTCTAATTTATTACGTTCAATTGACATGCTATCCTATAAATTAAAGACAATACTAATAAGAATGTCTTTCCATTTCTTTATTATTTAATCCGCCACATAAAATTGTTCTTTAGGCGCATTGGCTTCTTTTATAAACATTTTGCTGACATCTTAAAGTATGATCACATTGACACTTCCTGTTTTTCCACATTTCCAATCCAATCCACTTTTATTTATATAGCACATTTTAACAACAACGTGTTCCCAAAGTGCTGCACATGTGACTGCACATAAAAAAAACAATAAAAAAAAAAAAACAGATTAAAAACTACAAACACATTAAAAAACTACAAAAAAGAATACAACAATTTAAAAGAATAAATAGAAATATAAAAATGCTTAAAAGGCAATAAAAATAAATAAGAACAATAAAATAAATAAAGGACACAGGGGACCACACGACTCACGCGGTGTTAAAAGCCTGAGAATAAAAGTGGGTTTTAAGACGTGATTTAAAACAGTCCACAGTGGGGGGGCTGTTGGGACGTGGAGGGGCAGAGCGTTCCACAGCGTAGGGCCGACAACGGAGAACGCTCTGTCCCCTCTGGTTCTACACTTGGTCTTTGGACCCACGAGCTGGAGCTGGCCCTCAGACCTCAGGGGGGGGAGGGGCTGGTACATTTTGATGAGATCAGTAATGTACTGAGGGGCCAGTCCATTCAAAGCTTTAAAAACAAACAACAAAATTTGAAAGTCAATTCTAAAATTAACAGGGAACCAGTGCAAAGATGCAAGGATTGGGGTAATGTGTTCTCGTTTTTTGGTCCCTGTTAAAAGTCGTGCCGCGTTCTGGACATTTTTTACTTTCGGTTTTACTGAAGCTGCGCACCACAATCACGTTTAATCGTCAATAACACGATTTAAGCGGTAAATAACAGGATTTTCTCAAACGTCATAAACTCCTATCAGTCTCTGCTTCACTCACACTTTAAGTTGTGGTGATTTTCTCTGTTGATAAACCTCACAACTCCTTACAAATTCTTTGCAAAGTTTCTGTCGATGAGTTAGAAACTAACCTCAGTTTCCCCCGGAGCGACTTTACAGTTTGTACTTTTCTATTATACTTGAAAGTTGGTGGACTTTGAATTCAGTGTGCTTGTAGAAACTCACCAGTACGTGACAGACTCCAGGTGAACTCCGTAGAAAGTCCAAGTTTGTCTGAATAACTTCCTATTTCAGTGGCAGAAGGAGGAGACAGAAGACTTCCTCCTCCTCCTCCTCTCAGTTTTACAACTGCAACTTTGGAGCCACAAGTAGTTGAATCATTTCCAAAATGACTTTTATCGCTGGGATTTTTAAAAAGGTCGAATAAATAAAACACAAAGACATTTAAAAAAGAAAATGCTAAAATGACTACAATTTCCAAAAGTGAGGGGAATACAAACTTAAAATGTCAAGAAAGAAAAGTAAAATTGCTTAGAAAATAGATAAAATGATCAAACAAATGTCGTCTTTCCCGTGAGTCCATGACGCCTCTCTGTAATCAGTGTTTGCTGTGTTTTGGTTGATTTAATCATGTGCCGCCCCTTTAAGAGAACAGAGGCATTGTGAACTCCGTTGTGCTGTGTGTCCCTTCAGACCTACCGTAGTTTTTTCTCCACAAACACGGAGCTTTGAGTGAAGCTGTTGTTTTCATTGTATACTCATTCATGGTTTCTCAGCTGTACCCTGGAAGGCACATATGTCTGTGAGTATTGATTGTTCTTGTGTGGAGCTCGCCTGTTGAAGACTCAGAAACAGTTCATATTTGTGTGGGAAAACTTTAAAAACGGAGCGAGGCTAATGCGTTAGCTTGTCAATGGCGTTTTCAATGCAATGTTAGCATTAAGCTAATCGCTAATTATTTTTTGTGGTTAGTTATTCAAGAATTTAATTTGTTTATCAGTGTTTGTGTTATGTTTGATCATTGTTGTGTTAAAGAACAAAGCCAAACAACCTGTAACATTTTATTTTTTATCTTTGTATTGCAGTTTCACAGTGTATCGTCAGTAAACATCCCAAAACGCACCTGCTGACTCTGTGTTTATTGGAGATCCCTGTTAGCTATCTGCCAAGTTTACCACAGCAACAAACAAGGGCAGAATAAATCATTTGTCTGCTTATATTAGTCTATTTTAAGCCTTGGACATATTCCTGTACTTGATATTCATCGTTATTTGGTGGAAAGTAACAAAATGTGGTTCTTTTGGGGACAAAGTTTGGATCATTCATCTGACATTACAAGAGCGTACAGCCTGCAGACGCACATCATTCAGAGCTTTTCTTTGTGAAATTGTTCTTTATTCTGGACTTCCCAGCACATGACGAACATGTAGCATGGTTCCCAGCAGGGGGCGCTCCAGGAGAACGCATCAGAGGCAGCAGCTTGTACTTTGCACAGCAGAAGATGGAGCTGTTGTCTTGTTGTCATGAGCTTCTCTCAGGCATGAAATAATCTGGACTTGTCATGGCGCTGTGTCTTCCCTTGGATTGTTTCCAAACTGACGCCAGCTGCAGTGAAAGCTGCCATGAGTTGAAAACACCTTCATGTTTGAGAGGACACACGCTGGCTGATGTTGGAATTCGTTCCCGTGTTCCCATGAATTCCGCGTGTCCGTTGATCCAGGAGAGGCAGAAACAGAGTTGATTCCTCCAGAGTGAATTTATTGATCACACAAGCGAGAGAATACAAAATGCATATAGCAGAGGTTGCAGAATACGAGCTGGGTCCGTTCTTCCGAGCAAACCCACAGCATGCACCCTAGATTAAGGTGAAGAAGGCCCCGACTGCTCTGTATCACGTCTTTTATACATCCCCAGTTCCCCTTCTTCACACGATTGGTCAGATACCTTTTAGAAGTACAGAAGTACGAACTGTACAGACAACTCCTACGCTCTGATCACTGAAGCCTGCTGTACACTGGTTTGCCCTTGGAACGTTTTGGTTTTTTGGCTGATCAGCTGACAAAAGATTAAAAAAATTCCTTTCAGATGGACCCTCGTGATCAGATCTTCATGTCACTGATGAAGCTCCGCCTACATTTGCTGCAGGACGACGAAATGTGGGAGGTTCTTTTTTGTTGATCTATTTGTTTTGTTCTTTCTACACTAGTGTGAAATGTACTTTTTGTTGCTCTGAGTTTGGGGGTCGGCGCTCAGAAGCTTCTTGCTTCAGCCCACTCCTTGTGAGCAGAATGTTTACTGCTCAAATTAACACATAAATAAAAGATAAAGAACATTGAATGTGTTTCCTGGCTGCTTCCTGCACTTGAGCCTCCGTCCACCCCCATAACAGTGTGTTGTGTTAATGTGGACTTTTACTGTGAAAAGTTCAGGCAAACATGAACCAATCATCAACAAAAGAGGCGTTGAAGCCCCGCCCATCAAAGACAACGTTGATTTCCACCTTTTTTCGATTTTTGTTCAAAAGCCAGAAAATGAAAACATCAATTCTCATTTTTTTATTTTCTGGCTCAAATGAGAAAAAGACCAGTTTTTTGGCTTCTGATTATTATTTGTGGTTTTTTGTCGACAAATCAAACTAACAAAATGTTCCTTGGTCGGACGAGGAGGGCGATCAATAATCGATTAATCTCCCTGTGGTCGTCTTTTGTGTGTTTCAGATTCTCACACACACACACACACACACACACACACACACACACACACACACACACACACACACACACACACACACACGTGTAGTTTCATTACAGAAACAACCAACAGCACCACCTTGTGGCCTGTCATGCTAACATGCGTCATTTTCAGCGTTTCTGCCGTTTCCGTATAAACGGACATCGTTCTCAAAACGTTGCCGTGGCGACACGACACAATTGTAAAGTGAAAACACCAAAACGTTTTCCGCTTTCACTTGAAAACATTGTTGTGTGAATTGGGCTTGAATTCAGGGTCATGATGGTTCCAGGTGAACATGAGAGAACGTCAAACCACCGTGTTCATTTAATACGTCATCATGTAGGCAGAGATGAAACTGTGAGCAACATGTTTCTTTTCACCATTTGCTTGGATTTTAATGGTGATTTTCAGAGTTTGAGTGTCAATATTCAGCCAGCAGACGATCACTAGTGTCTTCTCTATATCTGAGCTCGTCCGCCATGAGCGCCTCACGTTTTACCGCCAGATGTTTGGTGGAATCACGCCTGTTGTTGTGTTTCATCATCAGCACCAGTGACTCTGCGGCTCGTTTTCAGCAGATTTAGAGTTGAAAATGATTGATCAGAGTTCATTCATTAACTGGTGTTTCCACGCCTGCTAGTTAAATATCCTGCAAGTTTAGCGAAGCTGTAACATGTTATAATATTACTAGATGGGCCTCAGGGTTCGCTCTTGTTGTCAAGCTCAAATATACACATGTTATACTTATTATTTGTGTTTATATACATATACATATTATATGTGTTTATATACATATACATATAATGTATGTAGCCCAGTGGAAAATATTAATACATATTAAAACATTGATAAATATATGTCCCTGGTAGTGGGATAAATAGTTTAAAATAGATTAAAAGGTGATTTAAATACCTTTATTTTGGTTTGTTAAAAAAGGTACAACATGTAAAAGTTTATTTGAATGTTTGATGTATTTCATTTTGTGTATTCAACTGTTTATTTGTGTACTTCATGTTGTGTATTTCTTAAATGTGATGTTTCTGGGTGGAGAGATGGTGTGGGCGTGGCTGCAGCCTGCTGGCTGCTCATTGGATAATAGGGAAGCTGAGGTGAGCAGAGGGGTGCAGGGAAACAGGTGTGAAGAGGGTGTGGGTGAACCAGCCTGGAGAGAGCAGAGAAGGAGACACAGCAGCCAGAGGGAGAGAGTTTTGCTGACCAAGCAAAGTGTGGACTGAGTGAACTACGGCTGAAGTTTTAGCCCAGAACTTCCTTGTAGCCGTACGACCATCCGCCCAGTGAGCAGTGGTGGAACAGACGTCCACTCCTCGCAGTGTGTGTCCGAGCTCTCAACTGCACCTGAACTGTTTTCCTCCGAAGACGACCAGCCGTCACCAGATAGCGCTCTGAGTTCCTCTGGTCACGTGGGACCCCAGTGGCCCTCGTCTCCACCTCCTGCATCCTGCTCCTGCCCCCAGTGGCCCCTCGTCACCACCTCCTGCATCCTGCTCCTGCCCCCAGTGGCCCTCGTCTCCACCTCCTGCATCCTGCTCCTGCCCCCAGCCGCCCCTCGTCTCCACCTCCTGCATCCTGCTCCTGCCCCCAGTGGCCCCTCGTCTCCACCTCCTGCATCCTGCTCCTGCCCCCAGTGGCCCCTCGTCACCACCTCCTGCATCCTGCTCCTGCCCCCAGTGGCCCTCGTCTCCACCTCCTGCATCCTGCTCCTGCCCCCAGTGGCCCTCGTCTCCACCTCCTGCATCCTGCTCCTGCCCCCAGTGGCCCTCGTCTCCACCTCCTGCATCCTGCTCCTGCTCCCCCCTCGTCACCACCTCCTGCATCCTGCTCCTGCCCCCAGTGGCCCTCGTCTCCACCTCCTGCATCCTGCTCCTGCCCCCCCCTCGTCTCCACCTCCTGCATCCTGCTCCTGCCCCCCCCTATTCACCACCTCCTGCATCCTGCTCCTGCCCCCAGCGGCCCCTCGTCACCACCTCCTGCATCCTGCTCCTGCCCCCAGCCGCCCCTCGTCACCACCTCCTGCATCCTGCTCCTGCCCCCAGCCGCCCCTCGTCTCCACCTCCTGCATCCTGCTCCTGCCCCCAGCCGCCCCTCGTCACCACCTCCTGCATCCTGCTCCTGCCCCCAGCCGCCCCTCGTCACCACCTCCTGCATCCTGCTCCTGCCCCCAGCCGCCCCTCGTCACCACCTTCTGCATCCTGCTCCTGCCCCCAGCTCCAACTTGCACCACCTCCTGCATCCTGCTCCTGCCCCCAGCCGCCCCTCGTCACCACCTCCTGCATCCTGCTCCTGCCCCCAGCCGCCCCTCGTCACCACCTCCTGCATCCTGCTCCTGCCCCCATCCGCCCCTCGTCACCACCTCCTGCATCCTGCTCCTGCCCCCATCCGCCCCTCGTCACCACCTCCTGCACCCTGCTCCTGCCCCCAGCCGCCCCTCGTCACCACCTCCTGCATCCTGCTCCTGCCCCCAGCCGCCCCTCGTCACCACCTCCTGCATCCTGCTCCTGCCCCCATCCGCCCCTCGTCACCACCTCCTGCATCCTGCTCCTGCCCCCATCCGCCCCTCGTCACCACCTCCTGCATCCTGCTCCTGCCCCCAGCCGCCCCTCGTCACCACCTCCTGCATCCTGCTCCTGCCCCCAGCCGCCCCTCGTCACCACCTCCTGCATCCTGCTCCTGCCCCCAGCCGCCCCTCGTCACCACCTCCTGCATCCTGCTCCTGCCCCCAGCCGCCCCTCGTCACCACCTCCTGCATCCTGCTCCTGCCCCCAGCCGCCCCTCGTCACCACCTCCTGCATCCTGCTCCTGCCCCCCCCTCGTCACCACCTCCTGCATCCTGCTCCTGCCCCCCCCTCGTCACCACCTCCTGCATCCTGCTCCTGCACCCCCCTCGTCACCACCTCCTGCATCCTGCTCCTGCACCCCCCTCGTCACCACCTCCTGCATCCTGCTCCTGCCCCCAGCCGCCCCTCGTCACCACCTCCTGCATCCTGCTCCTGCCCCCAGCCGCCCCTCGTCACCACCTCCTGCATCCTGCTCCTGCCCCCAGCCGCCCCTCGTCACCACCTCCTGCATCCTGCTCCTGCCCCCAGCCGCCCCTCGTCACCACCTCCTGCATCCTGCTCCTGCCCCCAGCCGCCCCTCGTCACCACCTCCTGCATCCTGCTCCTGCCCCCAGCCGCCCCTCGTCACCACCTCCTGCATCCTGCTCCTGCCCCCAGCGCCCCTCGTCACCACCTCCTGCATCCTGCTCCTGCCCCCAGCCGCCCCTCGTCACCACCTCCTGCATCCTGCTCCTGCCCCCCCCTCGTCACCACCTCCTGCATCCTGCTCCTGCCCCCCCCTCGTCACCACCTCCTGCATCCTGCTCCTGCCCCCCCCTCGTCACCACCTCCTGCATCCTGCTCCTGCCCCCAGCCGCCCCTCGTCACCACCTCCTGCATCCTGCTCCTGCCCCCAGCCGCCCCTCGTCACCACCTCCTGCATCCTGCTCCTGCCCCCAGCCGCCCCTCGTCACCACCTCCTGCATCCTGCTCCTGCCCCCAGCCGCCCCTCGTCACCACCTCCTGCATCCTGCTCCTGCCCCCAGTTCCAACTTGTACCACCTCCTGCATCCTGCTCCTGCCCCCAGCCGCCCCTCGTCACCACCTCCTGCATCCTGCTCCTGCCCCCAGCCGCCCCTCGTCACCACCTCCTGCATCCTGCTCCTGCCCCCAGCTCCAACTTGCACCACCTCCTGCATCCTGCTCCTGCTCCAGCTCCAACTTGCACCACCTCCTCACCTCACCACCTCTAGAAGGTATTTCTTGGAGTTTGATTCCACTTGTTCAGGAGAACAAGACGGAGTTTATTTCTCCCCATGAACTCCCACTTAACTGGCAACGGGTTATTTTGATTTGAAAGACTTTTATTCCGGCTTAGCCGAGGTTTTCATGATTGTTTGTTTATTGTTGAAATGTATTTTTTTTTTGTAATAAAGTAGCATCTTGTTTGTTAACTTTTACTAAACTTTCTTTGTCATATTGTTGGCTGTGAATTGTTTTGAGGTGAAAGGTGAAAAAACCAAACAGTGAACTCTACTTACCATCATCGGCTGCCATTGATGGTTTCCTGGTACTCTTCATTTTCAAATCCCAAACTAATATTATCGTTTTTATGCTAATGAGTTCAGGGCCCTATTTCTATCTGCTTGCAGGCAATAGACGGGCTACATATATATAAAAATACACCGTGAACAAGTGGGATTCTGCTTGAAATCAGACGGCAGAGTGGAGAATGTAGAGTTTTTTCTACTCGTTAGTGGAGAAAGAGCTTCAGGTGGAGTAACTCCATCAAAGTTTGAATCACATTCAGATCCTCTCAGAGCTTCTCCGTGACTCAGGAGAGATTTCTCCACGTCACAATGAGTCGATCCGAGCTGGACGAAGAGGGAATGTGAGGAAAGGAACAGGAAGTGCAGCTCAGTTTGCATGGCAGTGGAATGAGACAGTGATGGTTCAGTGACCTGTGACCTCTCACCTCCATTAGAGGTCCTGCAGGCACGGTGAAGGTCAGCTCCAGGGAGTAGAACCTGCCACTTCTCTACACTTAGATCCCGGAAACCTTCTGGAACACACATTTTAGGCAACAAAGACGCCCAACAGACAACAGAGATGATCATTCACACTCTTTTGTCCTTTCTTAGTTTGTCTCAGTCGCTGCTGACGGCGGAACAGGAACCTTCATGGGGATAAATGTTGACTTTTAGTTTGAAAAACAAACGTTTTCTCCCTGTTTCACAGCACTTCTTTATGGTTTTAATTGGTTGTGAAGGAAATGTCTCACTAAAGTAAACAATGACGACTAAATCAATATTTTAATGAAACTTTGTTGTGCAAAATGTAGTGAAATGACCAGAAGACTTCTCCTATAGTGGAGCACAAAATATTCAGAGCATAGATAAGATGTGTTAACAACACTCCCGTCGTCTCTCTGTGGAAAACAAACCCTAAACATGGAAGAAGATCTGAGGAGTCTTTGGTCGCTTGGTAAAATGAAGAATATGTTGATCTGGTGAACTGTGCAAAGGTGTGAGTGACGACTGATGCAAAGCAAGGACACTCAGAAATAGAGGTTTTATGAGCACTTCATGGTTTAAAGATGAAGGAGTGGAGGAACTCCTCTCTCTCCATGTATCGCTGTCATGGAGTGTCAATAAACATTAACGTAACTAGTGTAGTTTGTTTACTTCTTGGTTTGTTTGTTTGTTTTCCTCCCTTACCGGAGCAGCAGAATGAGCAGCGACTCTGGATGCAGAACTGTGACGTCAGAGCAGCAGAATACCCACTGCAATAATATTCAGGCAGAAAGTTTCACTTTAAAAGTTCCCTGACGAATGATTGACAAAGTGAAAGTCATTAGCTTTACTTTGAAATAGGGCTGCAACGATTCGTCGACGTTGTTGACAAAAATCGATAATAGAAATTGTCGACAATGAATTCCATTGTCGACAATCGTCGCTCGACGGGTTTTTCCAACAGAGTGAGACATCACACTTCATTACAATCTCTGCCGAGTCGCACATGCGCAATAGCGTCTCTGACGCGCGGTGACGTACACAGAAATAATGGCGGCGTCCAACACAGCAGCTGCGCGCACGAGAACGTCAGAAGTTTGGGAGCATTGTAGCTTGGATACGGCGAAGAAAAAGATTACATCCTGAGCCTCATGTTGATTTTAAACCTGGTCTGTCCACCAGGACAGGTTTGTGTCCAGGTTGTAGCACACTGTCCATGTTTTCAACATGAATGTGGACAACTCTGAATGCTTCTTCAGCGGTGTATCTACACATGTCCGTTGTTAAAACCGTTAGATTTCAGACTGTTGACAATTGTAAAGTTCTTTTACAACTGAATGCACTTCACAAAATGCACTTTATATTTTCTTTATTTCATGTTTTACTGCTGCTAATGTGCCCTTGGTTTACAGCAGTGCTTCTCAAATGGTGGGGCGCGCCCCCCTGGGGGGGCGTGGTGGGGTGTCAGGGGGGGCGCGAGGCGGGCGCGACTTTCAGTATTAGTGTCTTTATTCATGCTTGAACAATAAAAAAAGTGCCTCCAGCCACTAGGTGGCAGCAGTGCTCACACTAATCAACAGGCTGCCTGTTCAACCAGTAGAGAAGAAGAAGTACTACACATGAACACCGGTGTACAGAGCTGGCGGAGGAGGAGGAGGAGAGGTGGAGAAGTTTCTGACAGGAGTGAAAAGAAGAAAGGATGAGGCGTCAGAGGAAAAGAAAACAGGTGAGAGTAAACATAAAGCTAGTAAGAGCAGGAGATATGACGATGCTACGTCGCCCTTGGGTTTACCGTGAACACGTCGGAAACCAGGAAACACCCGTTTGTGTTTTATGCCTAAAAACTCTGGCAGCGGAGCATGAAACCAAATAAATGAAGACGGCACCTGGAGACCATACACCATACACCTGGAGACCATACACCATACACCTGGAGACCATACACCATACACCTGGAGACCATACACCATACACCTGGAGACCATACACCATACACCTGGAGACCATACACCATACACCTGGAGACCATACACCATACACCTGGAGACCATACACCATACACCTGGAGACCATACACCTGGAGACCATACACCATACACCTGGAGACCAGACACCATACACCTGGAGACCATACACCATACACCTGGAGACCATACACCATACACCTGGAGACCATACACCATACACCTGGAGACCATACACCATACACCTGGAGACCATACCCCATACACCTGGAGACCATACACCATACACCTGGAGACCATACCCCATACACCTGGAGACCATACACCATACACCTGGAGACCATACACCATACACCTGGAGACCATACCCCATACACCTGGAGACCATACACCATACACCTGGAGACCATACACCATACACCTGGAGACCATACACCATACACCTGGAGACCATACACCATACACCTGGAGACCATACACCCGTTATGTCAGTAAGTCACTGGAGTTGTTTCATGGTAAACTCCATGAGTATGGCCAACAAGCCGGTCATTGTGTCAGCGCGGCATCAGTAAACAAAAAAGCCTGTTAGCCTCTTACAAAGTTGCCCACCACATCGCAAGGTGCATAAAACCTCACACCATAGAGATTTATTTTGATAATCAGGCGATTGTATGCAGAATGCTGGTGCAGCAACTCATACAGTGGTTTATACAGATAAATAAATACATATTATCAAGTTCTCAATGGTAGTACAATTCGGGGGGGGGGGGCCCTGAAAAAAATTCTGTCCTCTAGGGGGGGCGTGACAGAAAATAATTGAGAACCACTGGTTTACAGGAAAGAAATGTTTACTTGATTGTAATTAATTTTTTTATAAAACACATTTGCCTGTCCTTGGACAGAGGTTTGTTTGGATTTATGGCCTATCAGCAGCAAAGTTGAATAAAAGATACATTTTTCATTGAAGTACCCACCTTTCTTGTGTTTATTGTCATTTGCCACATAATTAAAGCAACCTCATGCTAAATTTAAGAAAAAAATTATAATTATCCGATTAGTCGACTAATCGTTTCAATAGTCGGTGACTAGTCGACTATTAAAATAGTCGTTAGTTGCAGCCCTACTTTGAAAAGCCCAATTTTACAACTGCAGCAGTAATTCTGCAGCAAAACAGCAGGTTGCCATGTTGGCTGACCAGGAACCACCAAACTGGTGTGTGTGTGTGTGTGTGTGTGTGTGTGTGTGTGTGTGTGTGTGTGTGTGTGTGTGTGTGTGTGTGTGTGTGTGTGTGTGTGTGTGTGTGTGTGTGTGTGTGTGTGTGTGTGTGTGTGTGTGTGTTCTCTCTATCTCTGGAGACAATGTGATCGTACACATGATTCCTGCCTGGTTTTCCATTGATTGTTTGAAGTTTACAAATCAGTGACCATCTTTGTGCAGTGCAACACTTTTTTGTTTTATTTAGAAAATGGGGTGGGGGGGTGGGTGGTGTTGGAGGGGCTGGGTGGTGGGGGGGGGGGGGGTCTTCTGGTCTTCTAGGAGCTGGGGTGGATGCAGGAACCTTCATCCTCCCCGGCGTTGATCATCTCTGCTTCACAAAGGATGAAAAGGACAATGAAACACCTGAAAGTGCTGAGCTCATCTTCACCTTCTTGTTCTCTGGACTCTCACAGCCTCCGTCACTCCTCTTCCTCTTTCTGTTCTGCTCTCTAGTGAACCTGATGGTGGTGGGAGTGAGCAGGGTGGAGGTGAACCAGCTGGACGGATCATAGTTGTGATCCTGACAACACACAAAGAAGATTGTTGCATCTTCAAACTGAGTGTTCAGACAACAACAACAACAACAAAGAGTCCGGATCAGTGATCTTACCTTCGTCCTCATGGACTCGTCTTCTTCTCTGAAAGTGTGAAAGAGAGAAAATACAGAGACATTCAACATGTTTGTAAAGAAAATAAAGTCCCTCATTGTATCTGGATCCAGTTTGATCATCAGCTGACAGGCAGCAGAGCTCAGCTTCACCTGGTCGCCTTCGCCACCGACCATATTCAATCTGATGGTGGTGGGGGTCAGCTGGGTGGAGGTGTACCACACGGTGGAGGGCATCACCTCACAGTTGTGATCCTGGCAACACACAACACAAGATTGTTGCATCAACAACAACAAGGACAACAAAGAGTGTGACTGCAGGAGGTCCCAAAAGAAAAGCAAGGTGTGAATGAAGTGAAGGAAAACAGGGTGAATTCATGTTCCACACCTCCACAGTGACTCAGTGTTCAGTGAAGGTTTGTTGAAGGAGTGTGGATTGTACCTGGAAGCAGCGCCTCCTCTGGCCAGAGGACGACACCAGGAGGCGGAGGCCTCGGAGCAGCTTCTGCCTGGACCTGATGCCGTCCTCCGTTGTGGGCTTGGAGCGCTGGTCCACTTTGTGATGACTGGAGAGAAAAGACACAGGTTGACTGGAGGAAGTGGTGAGACATGAAGCACAAGAACAACTGAAGGTCACAGTGAACACGTCTTCAATTCTCATTTCCAGCCTTGCTGAACAAACCTTCAGCACCGTGATCAACCTGAGGAACTGTAGGAAGTGAGCATGGGAGAAGAATTCAGGTGAAACGTGGAACATCGTGGTCTTCTCAGTACAGGATTACTTTGAACCTTATTGTGAAAGTCTTCAGCCACATGGCTCCAACAGCCTCCTGTAGTAGCAACATGACTCTACAGAAACAACTCTATGAGCCTGTCGTCTGTTCAACAAGTTCCACTGCTGCACAAGATGAAGAATGACTCTTTGGGTTTGGCGTGGTTGTTAGTTTACGGACTAATCAACCTTCACTTCAAGTACAAATGAGCCTAAATTTAGGCACCAGAAAAACTTGGGGAAAAATAAAAGTGGCAAGTCAAACTGAGAAACAATATAAATACTAAACAGTTGATTATTGAGGTGCAAAAACACTATTTACTGTAGGTTTGAAATAGCGAGTTATGAAACTAATGCCATTTACAAAAGTATCAAAACGTCTCAGAGACGTAACTGGAGTCTTTCAACTGAGAGCAACTTGAAGAAAACCACATGATTTAAAAACAACAGGACACATACTCAGCCAGAGGTTTTTCCTCCACCAGGAGGACCGGGTCTCGGGTGGACTTCTTTTTCAGAAGGTCTTTCAGGCCCTTGAACACGTCCATCCTAGAGATAGAAACATGGTTGGATGTTAGAATGAGGTTCAGAGTCACTTTAAAGACAAACATGTTACAAGAATAATGACAGAAACACTGGCACTAATAGTTCTTAACATCAGAAATGACTGAATTCATGATTTCACAGCAGTAAATATAAACACAGTTGAAAATACTTGTAGAGAACATCAACCACAATTCAATATCTGTAGCAACAACTAATACTACAGGATAATTCACTGTAAGATAAATGTTTAAAATATACTGAAACACTACAAATTGAAGCTTCTGAGTGAAAACAGTGTGAAATGTTGCTTTTCCCACTCTGCCAGTTAAAACTAGATTGTATTTGGAGTTTCAAAAGTGGACTCAATAATCTGAGTGTCATTTACAGCAGGATTGAAAAACAGAAGCTGATGAAAACACGGAGCCACAATAAGATGAAGTGACGAGAGTTGATCAGAGAAGTCCAACAATATAAACGTCCTGTGATTAGTGAAGCTCCGCTCTGTTTTCACTTCCAGTCATGTCTTTAGGCTAAAAGCTCAAACACCTTCTAACAGCTCAAGCTGCTCACAGGCCCAGAAACATGTCAACAGCTTCACCCTGATCACTTCTCATCTCAATGTTTGTAAAAGTGCTCTCACTGCCAGACTGCACCACTAAACCTTCTGGAAATGCTCCATTTGTCCTCCACCTTTTATAGACAGGTGGAGCTGAGTGTTGAAACACAAGATAACCAAGGAGATGAAACACAACTTGAACATTTCTGAAATGAATTTGGAGTGTGGCTGCTGCTCGGTGTTAGCTAGCATCTCTAGCTAGCATCTCTGACACCGAGTCAGTTAAGGAAACAATATCTCATATGAATGTGTCTGGGAGAGACATGATATATATATAAATGTGTAATAATGACAATAATAGTGGAAAAGTATCAATAAAGTACTAGTAATAGTCAGAACGTAGTCAGAAAACTACAGTGTTTATGTGTGTCGTCATGGAGACGAGGTGTAGTTAGCTTTAGCAGCTAGCAGGACGGGATTTGTAGCCTCAAATAAATGATTATAATTCGATAGCCGAGCGACCAATTGTAAGTGTTTTAGAACTTTTCATCAGAGTTGAACTGGTATTACTGTGTTAAACCATGAAAACACTTACTCTGGTTATTGTTGATCCTTTCTGGAGACTGGAAGTTCGGCTCTGCTGCTCGGCTGCGACGGACTGAAGCTGCAGGTCCCAGCAGCACATTTAAACGTCAATAAACTACCGTAAATTCTGGACTACAGAGCCACCTGATTAAAAGCCGCATGCTCTAATTTTAGAAAGAAAATACGTTTTGTTCTTGTACAAGCTGCAGGGATTTTAAGCCACATGTGCCCCACGTTGTAATATGAGATATTAGCTCAAAAACGTTCATCATGTCTTCTTACTATTGTAAACGTGTCTTTGTTCTCTCTATTAAGACATCAAAGTGAAAAGAGACACGCCACCTGCCACACGTCCAGCTGCTGTCACTTTCACTTTTAAGTCTCAACAGAGAACCAGAAACGTTTATAATATGAGGCATTTACACAGAAAGATACTACACCTGAGGAGTTTTTAACTTTTACTTTAATCAGCATGGTAACATAAACAAATACCGTACATATCGCAGATTGTTGTCCTGTAACACGGCTCCTTTAAATATATGTAGGTATTGGTAACACACACATTACGTTGCTTATGCCTTTTTACTGAACAATGAACAACATTCTACTAGGAGATATCTCCATGACGACTGGTAACAATATATACGTCTACTGCAGCCTACCAGGAACCGTCCATGATGGTCTTCATCTTCCTCCTGCACTGAAACCATCAAAGTCTCTAATTCACTGTCTGAATTAAACATCCTCTTCATCACCAGCAGTCCATCCTCTTCATCACCAGCAGTCCATCCTCTTCATCACCAGCAGTCCATCCTCTTCATCACCAGCAGTCCATCCTCTTCATCACCAGCAGTCCATCCTCTTCATCACCAGCAGTCCATCCTCTTCATCACCAGTAGTCCATCCTCTTCATCACGCAGCAGTCCATCCTCTTCATCACCAGCAGTCCATCCTCTTCATCACCAGCAGTCCATCCTCTTCATCACACATCAGTCCATCCTCTTCATCACCAGCAGTCCATCCTCTTCATCACCAGCAGTCCATCCTCTTCATCACACATCAGTCCATCCTCTTCATCACCAGCAGTCCATCCTCTTCATCACACATCAGTCCATCCTCTTCATCACCAGCAGTCCATCCTCTTCATCACCAGCAGTCCATCCTCTTCATCACCAGCAGTCCATCCTCTTCATCACCAGCAGTCCATCCTCTTCATCACCAGCAGTCCATCCTCTTCATCACGCAGTAGTCCATCCTCTTCATCACGCAGTAGTCCATCCTCTTCATCACCAGCAGTCCATCCTCTTCATCACGCAGCAGTCCATCCTCTTCATCACACATCAGTCCATCCTCTTCATCACCAGCAGTCCATCCTCTTCATCACCAGCAGTCCATCCTCTTCATCACGCAGCAGTCCATCCTCTTCATCACCAGCAGTCCATCCTCTTCATCACCAGCAGTCCATCCTCTTCATCACACATCAGTCCATCCTCTTCATCACCAGCAGTCCATCCTCTTCATCACCAGCAGTCCATCCTCTTCATCACGCAGCAGTCCATCCTCTTCATCACCAGCAGTCCATCCTCTTCATCACGCAGTAGTCCATCCTCTTCATCACGCAGTAGTCCATCCTCTTCATCACCAGCAGTCCATCCTCTTCATCACCAGCAGTCCATCCTCTTCATCACACATCAGTCCATCCTCTTCATCACCAGCAGTCCATCCTCTTCATCACCAGCAGTCCATCCTCTTCATCACCAGCAGTCCGTCCTCTTCATCACGCAGCAGTCCGTCCTCTTCATCACCAGCAGTCCAGCCTCTTCATCACCAGCAGTCCATCCTCTTCATCACACAGCAGTCCATCCTCTTCATCACCAGCAGTCCATCCTCTTCATCACGCAGTAGTCCATCCTCTTCATCACGCAGTAGTCCATCCTCTTCATCACGCAGCAGTCCATCCTCTTCATCACCAGCAGTCCATCCTCTTCATCACCAGCAGTCCATCCTCTTCATCACGCAGCAGTCCATCCTCTTCATCACGCAGTAGTCCATCCTCTTCATCACCAGCAGTCCATCCTCTTCATCACCAGCAGTCCATCCTCTTCATCACACATCAGTCCATCCTCTTCATCACCAGCAGTCCATCCTCTTCATCACCAGCAGTCCATCCTCTTCATCACACAGCAGTCCATCCTCTTCATCACACAGCAGTCCATCCTCTTCATCACACAGCAGTCCATCCTCTTCATCACCAGCAGTCCATCCTCTTCATCACCAGCAGTCCGTCCTCTTCATCACCAGCAGTCCGTCCTCTTCATCACGCAGCAGTCCATCCTCTTCATCACACATCAGTCCATCCTCTTCATCACCAGCAGTCCATCCTCTTCATCACCAGCAGTCCATCCTCTTCATCACACATCAGTCCATCCTCTTCATCACCAGCAGTCCATCCTCTTCATCACACAGCAGTCCATCCTCTTCATCACCAGCAGTCCATCCTCTTCATCACCAGCAGTCCATCCTCTTCATCACACAGCAGTCCGTCCTCTTCATCACCAGCAGTCCATCCTCTTCATCACCAGCAGTCCATCCTCTTCATCACCAGCAGTCCATCCTCTTCATCACACAGCAGTCCATCCTCTTCATCACCAGCAGTCCATCCTCTTCATCACCAGCAGTCCATCCTCTTCATCACCAGCAGTCCATCCTCTTCATCACCAGCAGTCCATCCTCTTCATCACACATCAGTCCATCCTCTTCATCACCAGCAGTCCATCCTCTTCATCACCAGCAGTCCATCCTCTTCATCACCAGCAGTCCATCCTCTTCATCACACAGCAGTCCATCCTCTTCATCACCAGCAGTCCATCCTCTTCATCACCAGCAGTCCGTCCTCTTCATCAGCAGCAGTCCGTCCTCTTCATCACCAGCAGTCCATCCTCTTCATCACCAGCAGTCCATCCTCTTCATCACCAGCAGTCCATCCTCTTCATCACCAGCAGTCCATCCTCTTCATCACCAGCAGTCCATCCTCTTCATCACCAGCAGTCCATCCTCTTCATCACACATCAGTCCATCCTCTTCATCACCAGCAGTCCATCCTCTTCATCACCAGCAGTCCATCCTCTTCATCACCAGCAGTCCATCCTCTTCATCACACATCAGTCCATCCTCTTCATCACCAGCAGTCCATCCTCTTCATCACACAGCAGTCCATCCTCTTCATCACGCAGCAGTCCATCCTCTTCATCACCAGCAGTCCATCCTCTTCATCACCAGCAGTCCATCCTCTTCATCACCAGCAGTCCATCCTCTTCATCACACAGCAGTCCATCCTCTTCATCACCAGCAGTCCATCCTCTTCATCACACAGCAGTCCATCCTCTTCATCACCAGCAGTCCATCCTCTTCATCACCAGCAGTCCATCCTCTTCATCACGCAGCAGTCCGTCCTCTTCATCACCAGCAGTCCATCCTCTTCATCACCAGCAGTCCATCCTCTTCATCACGCAGTAGTCCATCCTCTTCATCACCAGCAGTCCATCCTCTTCATCACCAGCAGTCCATCCTCTTCATCACGCAGCAGTCCGTCCTCTTCATCACCAGCAGTCCAGCCTCTTCATCACCAGCAGTCCATCCTCTTCATCACCAGCAGTCCATCCTCTTCATCACGCAGTAGTCCATCCTCTTCATCACCAGCAGTCCATCCTCTTCATCACCAGCAGTCCATCCTCTTCATCACCAGCAGTCCATCCTCTTCATCACCAGCAGTCCATCCTCTTCATCACGCAGTAGTCCATCCTCTTCATCACCAGCAGTCCATCCTCTTCATCACCAGCAGTCCATCCTCTTCATCACGCAGTAGTCCATCCTCTTCATCACCAGCAGTCCATCCTCTTCATCACGCAGTAGTCCATCCTCTTCATCACGCAGTAGTCCATCCTCTTCATCACCAGCAGTCCATCCTCTTCATCACCAGCAGTCCATCCTCTTCATCATCAGCAGTCCATCCTCTTCATCACCAGCAGTCCATCCTCTTCATCACGCAGCAGTCCATCCTCTTCATCACACATCAGTCCATCCTCTTCATCACCAGCAGTCCATCCTCTTCATCACCAGCAGTCCATCCTCTTCATCACGCAGCAGTCCGTCCTCTTCATCACCAGCAGTCCATCCTCTTCATCACCAGCAGTCCATCCTCTTCATCACCAGCAGTCCATCCTCTTCATCACCAGCAGTCCATCCTCTTCATCACACAGCAGTCCATCCTCTTCATCACACAGCAGTCCATCCTCTTCATCACCAGCAGTCCATCCTCTTCATCACCAGTAGTCCATCCTCTTCATCACCAGCAGTCCATCCTCTTCATCAGCAGCAGTCCATCCTCTTCATCACCAGCAGTCCATCCTCTTCATCAGCAGCAGTCCATCCTCTTCATCACCAGCAGTCCATCCTCTTCATCACCAGCAGTCCATCCTCTTCATCACCAGCAGTCCATCCTCTTCATCAGCAGCAGTCCATCCTCTTCATCACCAGCAGTCCATCCTCTTCATCAGCAGCAGTCCATCCTCTTCATCACCAGCAGTCCATCCTCTTCATCACCAGCAGTCCATCCTCTTCATCACCAGCAGTCCATCCTCTTCATCAGCAGCAGTCCATCCTCTTCATCACCAGCAGTCCATCCTCTTCATCACCAGCAGTCCATCCTCTTCATCACCAGCAGTCCATCCTCTTCATCACGCAGTAGTCCATCCTCTTCATCACCAGCAGTCCATCCTCTTCATCACCAGCAGTCCTGCAGCTTGATTTCCTTCTTCAACCTCCAGATTGATCATCTTTAACTTAAAAGCCTCATCAGATGCTTTTCTTCATTATTTTCCATGTTGATGAGTACAAATGACTGATTTGCAATAATAAAGTGCGCTTGATTGATCAAACAATTTCATTGGACCTCTGTGAACTACTCATTCATTTGATTGATCTACGGTTGCTAGGCAAAATCTTTTTCGCCACGAAAACAAACAAACAAAAACATGTATGAGCGCACCGTAGTAAAAGCCACAGTGCTCAAAGTGTGGGGAAAAAGTAGCGGCTTCTAGTCCGGAATTTACGGTAACTGTCCTGCTGCAGCCTCCGTCAATGTGTCAAAATCATGACGGGAATTAATTATTATATCATATTAATAATGATATTACCATGTTAATTAATAATATGCTATATATTTTTTTAAATATTATATTAATTATATATTTTTTGAACCAACTGTCAAGGGGGGGGGGGGGGGGGGGTCTTGAGCACTGCTGTCATGCATTTGTCTGTCTGTGTACATGATTGTCTGGGAAACACCACTTTAAATAAAAACACCTGCACCAAATACCAACAGCACCAATCTAATCCAGAGAAAGTCAAATAAATAATAAATAAATAAACTAAATAAAAACTAGCATCACCATCAGTTGTAGATTAAATCATCCTGCTGTAGAAAATGCTGCACAAACCTTTGTTGGTCTGAGTTCATCGTTTCTGGTGTCGGTCTTTTTCTTCTTCTACTCACAATTGAAAAAGGTTCTGAAGCAGGTCTTCTATCACATCATGGATCTATCTATCATCTTCTATCATATCTGAAAATCATGGCCTATATATATATATATATATATATATATAGTATATATATATATATAGGCCATGATTGTCCTGACCTCGCTGCTTGCAGCTTTAATAATATTTGTAGTTGTGTACTGTGGGTTGTATGTAGTTGTGTACTGTGGGTTGTATGTAGTTGTGTACTGTGGGTTGTATAGTTGTAGATGTATTTTTCTCTCTACAAATACAACACCACACTTACATATTCGTAACTACAGGAGCCCAAATTCTACTTTACAAGTCGCCCATTTAAAAAACCTGACATGCTCCCCATTTGTTGCAGCAAATTTGTAGAAAAACATGAATGAATGTGAAGTTTATTCCCGGGACATTTGTTGTAATGAACACCGTCCCTGCCTCTCCACTATGACCCCCCCCCCCCCCCCGGCCAGACTCCATCCACTGCTTCGTCTTCAGCAGAACTGTGTGTCTATGGCCGTGAATGCAGGAAGCAGCCAGAGGCAGAGTTTTATTTTTTTATCAACAGCAGAAGTTGATCTGTTGAATGTCCGGATCAGGTTGCCACTTCTTCCTTGCACCACACGGGAGTGTCAACAAGCCCAATCTGTGCAAGGTGCGCCTCCTCACAGGTTGCTCCCTGCAGGCCTCGTCCACGTTGCCCAAAGCTAAATCAAACTCCGCCATTGAGCAAATGTAAAACATGTTGAGCTCCAGCACCAGTTCATCTGATCTCAAACTCTGTGTTTTGATGATGAATGTTGTCCTTCTTGTTTCATTTCCACATTTCTTCCCTCGTCCTCCACACTGGCTGACCGTCTTCACTGCACCGTCACTCAGACGCCTGAAGGGACGTCACACCAGGTCAACCTGTGCTCAAACAAGACTTTCCTCATGAGAAACAAAGTCATATGATCAGTGCTTTAAGTGGAAAACAACAAGTGTTGGTCCTCCCCTTGGTGACCTGCCGTCAGTCTCTCCTCTAAATATGGACAAAAACATCATATTCAGTGGCCGACAGACATTTTGTACAGCAGGTGGTAAAATAAAGGCACCTTGTGCAGCGTGTGGATCCACCCGGCTGCTTTATTATAGTAGTGTGAGATTAAAAAAACCAAAAAACAAGTATATGTTGTAAGTAATTGCATATTTATTTAAATATTAGAATAATTTTAATAATTCCACCCAAAAAAAAATAAAAAGAGAGAATAAGAGGGAGAAAGAGAGAAAGATGAGTGGATGTCACTACACAACATCCTCAATAAGTTCATATATACTTTTATTGTCCCTGTGGGGATTTTCTTTTTTTTTTAATCAGCCTGTACTGCATTACATTTACTGGTGTAATTTAAGTGTTTCATTGTGAAAAAAGCTGCAGCGAGTCCATTTGGAAATTGAGCCAGAGGGTCCAGTGGTCATGTAGAACAAGAACGTGGTGCAGTTTACTGAAAACAATTAGATTTTTTAGGGAGTTTTTAAAAATCTGCCTTGGCAGCAAACCATTTCAATTCAGTGTGATTTTAGTGAGATTGTGAAAACAAAAAGCTGCAGTGAGTCCCCTTTGAACACTGACATGGAGGAACTGGGTCATGTAGGAATGGACAGGACAGGATCATGGTGCAGTTTGCTGGAAACAAATGGATTTGAGTTTTTAGGAAATGTTCTGCCTGTACAGTGATATATAACGTACTGCGTGATTTTAGTGTGTAATTGTGGAAAATGTAGATTTTTCTGTCACAATAACCACGAGGAGTTAAAAAGAAGCAGTAAGACGTGGTCAAATAGGTGCTGCTTATGAAGGGTTAAACAATGAAAGTCTAAATGATGATACATCATTTTAATTCTGCTTTAAAAGGAGAATATAATGACGTATTGTTTCCCTTCGCCTTGTAAAAGCTCTTCTGCTGCCTGATTGTGGAAATGAAAACCACCTACGTTGTCAATAACACATCAACAGCAGTGCTGACTAAGATGTGTAAATACGATTTTTAAACTTTTACACCAATAATGAGAGAAAAACATCAAATTCACACAACATTTTAAGCTGAAAATCAGTGAGATTTGTGCAATTCTGGTCAGTTTGATGCTTTTCCCACAGATTATTATATGTGATAAAAGGCCCTTTATTGTAAAAAGGAAAGTTTTCATACACTTTTCATGTGACGCATATAAAAATATTCAAAACAAAACCGATTACAGCAACACAAACAAACATAACAAAATAAAGGCTCCTAGTGGCTGTGAAATCACCTGAGTGATCATTTGAACAGTTTTCATGTCGGTTCCATTACAGGCCGGGTCTTCGCCCCATGGGAAGGTTGCAGGTTCAATTCCCATCTCCACCAGTGGATTTGTCCTCCAACCTCAAATTGTCCCCAGTGGATGGACGAGGACTCCTTTTGTCAACATTTACAAAGACCTTGTTCAAACTTAACAGTTTGTCTTTTGTATTTATTTTGATCAATAAACTATTTAAAATAACTTTGTTGTCTTGAATAATTTTTGATAAGACAGTTTAATATGTACAATATGTATTTTATATTTATTTTAGTTATTAGTTAATAATGTACAATTTGATGAATTCTCTTCTCAGTACAAGCGTTGTGTAACCTCGATGTCATCATACTGGATGTATTTCACCTTTTTTTCACCTCCGCTGGACGGACGGACGTTGAAGAAGAATCACGGAGGTCAACCTGTAAAGACGGATTGTCCTGCATGGACCTATTATATGATATGACCTATTATATGAAACAATGAGGAAGCTGTTCCAACTTCCACTAGATCTTATTAGCATCCTCCCCTGTTGGAAGTGTCAGAGCTCATCTGGTCACTGGAGGACAGTTTGATGAGAATGTTGACATTGGACATGTGGACAGGAAGGTCAGCAGGTCAAAACATGTAGAGCTCAACAGCTTCTTCAGGGCTGGTGGGTGGATGAAGACTGTTTTCTGTCCTGACAAGGCAACTAATGTCCAAAACAACATCATCACAGGGACACGGTCCTCTCTGGACGATTCCTCACTGCAAGCCTGTGTCTTTTGTTGGGACACGTCTTTACGACAGTCCCGAGCATCAGGCAAGGTGGACATCGTCACTGGACGTCCTGCTGGAGACACAGCGTTTCTGGACGGGGGATTCTGTGAGTGTTCCACAGATGAACAACTTCCTGCAGTTCTCTCTCAATGTAAAGAGAAGAGGGGGAAGTCACATCATCTGTACAAATGCTTGTGATCCTACTTCACAATAAAAGCTTTTAGTCATTATGTGGTCATACAGTTTAGTCAACAGGAGCAAATATTTTCATCACATGTCTTTCAAAGAACCTGTGAAGGGAAAAGCTTTGTATTAAACCTCCTCCTCCATGAAGCTCTGCAGGGCTCTGATGTGTTGCTAAGCAACCAAACAACTGTTGTACAAACTGTAAATGTCCTCGAGGAGACAGCTTGTCCACATCATTTCAGTCAATGCACTTATTTTCACAATAAAACGTTCACCTGCACACAATGAATCTAATGTGAGCAATCAATAGCTTAGCCAGGAGAATTGTTCAACTGATGAAGTGAAATAGAGCAACACAGCAATATGTGAGTCAGAAAACTGGTTGAGGGGAAATAAAGATGGAAACACTCAATGTGCCACACTGTGGGGATGTGGAGGCCAGATGTTTGGTGTGGATGGCCTGATGTTCCTCATGTGTAGCACAACAATCAATCCAGGTCCAACGCTCAGTTCTTTGGGTGACATTCCCATTTATGATCTAAACCTTGAAAACAGATTGTTCACATTTCTGTAGTTCTTCCCTCTGCCAATATAGTGCTGGTTGTGACTGTGTGTCGGTGGCCAGCATGGCGGCAGGAACAACCATGTTTTCCCACCTTCCACACCTGTCTTCATCTGTCATACATCACCTTTAAAGTCCTAGTGAAATGAAACTTCCACCTCCAAAACACTCTGGCTGTCGCTTCTAGGGACATTTTCATGCTAACTGGCTGAAGGTAAAATGTTAAAACACGACAATCTGTGAGAAAATAGCCGATAAACGTTGGTATTTCCTCTGCTGGGCGGAGCTTCTGACAATAATAGAGTGATGTCACGAGTTGTGCACACGCCCAAGTTGTGTTTACATTATGGAGGATCAGAGTTTTGACCACGAAGAGGCTGAATTTAACCATATTTCATCATCATCATCATTTCAAACCCAGTGATTGATGAAGAAGACACAGAAGGTGGTTCTGCCATCGGTGACCCCGTCTGGAACATGTTTGAGGAAGCAGAAGACGCTTCGTCCTCTATTCGTCCTCGTCTCCTCGTCTCCTCGTCTCCTCGCCTCAGCAGTTTTCACCTTTGAGGCTTTGAGGCTCCTGACGTTTGGCAGAACGACCGGCTTTGTGGTTCCAGCATGTCGAAGCGCTTTTCCCACTGCGCAGAATCACCGAAGATGAGTCCAGGTATTACTTGATCGTCTACTAGCCGCCCGAGCTAGCGGCTCCCGCTAGCCGCCCGAGCTAGCGGCTCCCGCTAGCTGCTAGCGGCTCCCGTGCTCCTTTTCTCCTCTCTCGGTCTCTTCCAGGCTCAATCTTTCATCAAGGCTCATAAAACGCCGACTATAACTTCAAAACACTGTTAAAACTTGGATATTTAAGAGGAAACAAACCGATATAAACACAACAGATGGAGATCTGCACAACTCTTGACGTCACGCCCACGAAGAAGGATTCCCCCGACTTCCTCGGCTGGAGAGTCAAAATTCCAATAACTTTGTTATGCAACAACAGTGGAGGGGCAGAGTCGGAGGAACCTTACAAGTAGAACCACAACTATCGTTTTTTACAAAGTAGTGTTTTACATTTCACTGGGCCTTTAACTCACCTGAAGCCTAAAATCATGTAACATGTGAGACGCCAGCGCAATACTGCCGATTCAATACAGCCTGTTCAGGATACATCGAGGTTTTTTTTTTTTTTTTTTTACAAAACCTTCATTCCAGGCTGTTTCTATGAAGCTTTATGATGTTCAGTCTTGCTCACTAAATAGATGTTCAGTCTTGCTCACTAAATATAAACTCAAAAACTTTGTTTTATCATGACAAATCCTGTTCATTCAGAAAAACATTGCATTTTTTTTCTATGTGAACAAACATGATGTGCTTCATAAGTAATACAGTGCTAATAAAAGCTGTTTGCACACCAAAAGACAAGTTCTCATAAAAATAGACTCGTTTACAAGCAAGATGGCTTGTTTTTGTTTTATTTTGAAACTGACTCAGAGGTGGTTGAAACTCACTTTTCTATGAAACAGACACCAAACAAAAAGTAGTTTTGTTTTAAATGTACAGAATTATGTATTAAAGGGAAACAGGATGAGTAACATTTTATACATGAGGCTTGAAAACATCGAATCGTTTTTATCGCGTTAGTAAAACGTCACAAAACTCAGTCGTGAGAAATATACACACTTTTTTCCCATGGATTTGATGTTAAATTAAAATAAGAAGCTTTCCTCAATGATATAAAGAATTTATGATTTGAATGAAGGCAGCTGCTACCAAACATCAGCAGCTGCCTTCGTTCACATTGTAGGAAAAACTAAATCAAGTTTGCGAAACTAATTTTTCTGCATAACAGAAAATAAACTTAGAAATTTCAACAAACACTCAACAAAGGCGAATCTGAATAAAGATAATTATTAGGGCTGTTAGATTTTACAGTGTCGCTAAAATAGTTCAACAATAAACGACAACTACAGTTTGTTCAAACCAAACATTTAGAAAGTTGTTTTGAGTTATTTGAGTAAAACTTCTATACTTCTGGAAAACAGTAACTAAAAAAAGTGTTTAATTGTGCTAAATCTCTGGAGTTTTCTCCTGATGCAATATGTTTTCACAGTAAAATGATGTAAAACAAAAGCCTTTAAATTCTCCAGCTTGAGCCAACTTTTGACCAGAAACTTGTCGTAAATTGTCACTAAACTTACAAAGCACCAAACATGTATTCAGTCATTTCATTTAACTAAAACATAAAATAAAATCCACTAAACCTGTATAAATAGCCTTTTATTTTGAGCAGTTATCTCGGTGTGGACACAATGAAGCCAGGATTTCTAACAAGAGCTGATCAGGTCGATGCTAACTCGTTAGCCAACAGTTAATAATAATACATTGGTTTTATACAACACTTTGTTTTTCACAACTGAGTTTATAGTTAGTTTAAAAATAAATCATGTTTAAATACTGTTTGTCCAACATTCCAAATAATTCTCATTTGCTTACGCTTATGGTGACTTAATGGTGCTAACATGATAATCTTCTTTCAGAGGCCACCTATAACACATCTATAACACATCTATAACATCAAGACTGCAAGTTTAACAGAAATATCACAATATGGAAACTTGGACATATTAAAGTGGAACTTCATGTGTTTATTATTCAAACCAATGAGTTTTACAATTTGTATTTCATTTAGCCCTAAAATGAAAGAAAGCTTAGTTTCACGTTATAAATTGATCCATTTCTCTCATGTAAAGTGACTTTGAGAGCACAAGAAAAGCTCTATGCAAGTTTGATTCATCATTATTAGATTATATTCTTGAGTTTTAGATTCAGCTCGTCTTGTTTCCAGAGTGAGACTCTTCATCTTTTTAATCTGTATGAGCAGAACATCTGTCACATTATCAATAACAGCAATAAAAGAAGAGTTAAGAAAACAACATACTTTTCTTATTTCTGATAATGTGGCGCCTCCTTGTGGCTCATGTGACAAACTACAGGCCAGGATTCAATATACATCTATAAGGTAAACTTCATTTAATTTCTTTTTTTACATTATGAGATCTAATCGTTGTGATTTAAATTTAATTTACTGCCGTCTGTGAAATAATGAGAATTAAAATTTTCACACATTTTGGATTTATATATTCTCTAAATTAAAATATTTCAAGTTCATTTGCTTTTTAAAAAAATATATATATTTTGTCAGTTTCCAAGTAATGAAAATAAAAATATTCATCTGGACGTAATATTAAATACAATTACAACCAAAAGTGTGTAAACCTTTCATATTTACATTACAAATGTTAAAACAGTTTTGAGACGTACCTGTAAATGTCGTCTGTCACATTTGTGGTTTTAAACATAAAATTGATGCCAATTCATGTTGACCACACTTGAATTAGTGAAAAATGAGCTATAAAAAGAAATCAAACCATTATTTCTAGCTTCTATGAAGAATTCCTCTGAAGAATTAGCAGGTGGAAAGTTGAGGTCAGACTGATAAAACTCACCTGTTCTGTGATGTCGCAGGTTCTAATGCTGGATTTGGATGTTGGCAGAGGACAAGAGAAGAAAGTAGAGATTTGAACCTCAGCCTGTTGAGGAGCAGTGCAGGGCAGAGCCAGCAGGGGTTTGTTCAGACGACCACTATATCAACAAGAGTCAAGTCACATCCAATCAAAATAAAACAGCTGGGTGGGTGGAGACTAGACCACTTTCTGAAGGACGTGTTGATGTTTACTCAAAACTTTATCGTGTCATTTATATAGAGCAAAATCTGTGTCAAGAAAAAAGAATGATGCAATATTAACCTACATTTTTATATTTTATATATTTTTATATTTTTCTTTTTTACTTTTATATTCTATTCTATTGTATTTTATAACATTCCTAGGTACCAGATTGCTGCAACAAAACAATTTCCCTTCAGGGGTGAATAAAGTAATTATCTATCTATCTATCTATCTATCTATCTATCTATCTATCTATCTATCTATCTATCATCTATCTATCTATCTATCATCTATCTATCTATCTATCATCTATCTATCTCTCTATCTATCTATCTATCTATCTATCTATCATCTATCTATCTATCATCTATCTATCTATCTATCATCTATCTATCTATCATCTATCTATCTATCATCTATCTATCTATCTATCTATCATCTATCTATCTATCTCTCTCTCTATCTATCTATCTATCTATCTATCTATCTAAATTGCTCTCATGTCTTATATGTGTAGTTGTGTATCATGAGTAGTGTACTCTCCACAAACACAACACCACTACTACACCATAAATTCCTAATCACAGGAGCACAAAATAGCGTCTTAATGTTCCACATTTGTCACAAGTAAGAGATTAAAGAGGAGTTTCTACTTAAAATACTGTCTGCCGGTACTTGAGTTGTCGCTGCAGACGTGGACGTCCATGTTTGTTTGTATTAAATGGACCAGAGAGCTGAACAGAAAAACATTCAACAGAAGGAAAAGACAGAAACCAGCAGTGACATTTCAGACTTCCTCTCCAGGTGGTCTATTTTCCAGGATCCCGTGGCCAAGGTGTTGTTCCACAAGTTGTAGCAGCACGTGTGCGTGTACGTAGAAATGTACTAGGAGACCTTGCGGCTCCCGGACCGCCCCCCCGGCACGGACCCCACCGTGGCCTACCCCGTGGCTCTGAGCTGCCACTGCGGCCGCTGCAACACGAACACGTCAGACTGCACCTCCCAGAGCCTGCGGCCCGACTTCTGCCTCAACGACATCCCACACTCCTCCTAGAACCGGCTGACCACTGGCCACGCTTCAGCAGGCCCATCGCTGACTCGGCACAAAGCATGGTCTTCAAGAAAGATGTCGACGGACGGTTTGTGTTGCTTTGGTACATTGCAGAAGCCAGCGGCTCCTCACTGTGAGTCCTGGACGGCCTTGAAGGCCTCCAGAGGGTTTTCACACTCCACTGGCGTCACAATCAGCTTTGGAACGGCCAACAACATTACATATTCATTAGTGCTGTCAAAAATAACCTTCATTTAGTTCATTGATCAGAAACACTTCGTTCTTTCAATAAACGTTAACGTAACTAACGTAGTTTTGTTTACTTCTTGGTTTGTTTGTTTGTTTTCCTCCCTTACCGGAGCATGGCTCAAAGACAGGACACGTGAATCAACTCCACTGTGAGGTTTGCCTTCCCCTCAGTGACCATACATCACCTTTCTATCAGGACAAGTCACTCACTTCTTTCAGCCTCAACAACGGAAGACAGAAAATGTTTCCATTCATATTTTAACTGATGCAGAACTGGATCATTATCACATGTTTCACTATTAAACTCCTGCTTCTTTCATATCAAACAGGTCTTGACTGACCTGCTCACACACTTTTACACAAAGGTTCACATTTGTTGTTTGACTGCAGTTATAGAAAGAATCCATTGATCAGTCCTGTTTAGCAAAACCAACACATTCCTGCTGGATAACTGATGTTCAGAAGTACTTTAGTGTGAATCCAGTGTCTGTGTCATTGAGTTTGTCCACAAGAGGGCAGCACTGCTCTGTGTGTGTGTGTGTGTGTGTGTGTGTGTGTGTGTGCGGTGTCCCAGATAGCAAAGTTATTGAATCAACATTGTAATTTCATCAGGCTGAAGAGTGAGATCAACACTGATGTCAGAACATTGAAGCAACATTGAGTTTGCTCGCTATGATCAACATTGAAATAATATTGAATTTTCAATGAACCCAGACGAGGAATCAACCTTGATTCAACCATGTTATTATCAACATTGATAACTTACTATTAAAAGGCCATTTCAGCACTTTTAACATTCCTCTATTTTTTAATGTGTCAAATAAAGCCAAAATAATCACGTCAATCTATAGTTAGCGAAGTTCCACAGGGGTCATGCCAAAGTCATCCAGTAGTGACATCACTGCACTGAAGGGAAGTGATGTCACTGCTGGAAAACCAAGTTTGGAGCAACTGCGGAACTTTAAAACCAAATAGAATCACGTGATTATTTCTTACAATCATAAAATACAGGGGAAAGGTGAAACATTCTGTAGTGGTTCATTAAGTATGCATACTGCAGTGGTTCTCAAGCTTTTTATACAGACCTCACTTTATATACTCAAATTGATTATAACTACGCCATTAAAAGGTAAATACTAGAAAATAAGTAGAGCTCTTGCCGATTACATTTTTTTTTGTTTTTTTTGAGGAAACCAAGGTTGAGAACAGTTGCTTTACTTGCCGTCAGGCTGGGACTCAAAGCAGGACTCAGGGGCAGAGGATATCCGTAAAATGAGTGTTTTATTAAAAGCAAAAAGCCACAGACCTCAGAAACAAGGGACAACTCAACATGGGGTAGGGGTGGGGAGACAAGGGGGCGAACATCAGCTTGTAGTCCCCATGGAACATGTCAGCTCTGTGGCCTCTCCTTCCTTGGCATGCCACCACTCCTCTCAGGTGCAGAGCGCAGCCACTTCTACATTGCACCCTCGTACTGCTGTTCAGTCAGCCTCCGGTCAAACTGACGAGCAGTCGCTGGGAAAAAGAAAGAAGGAAATATGGTACTTGTTATAAAAGCAGCAGTGGTCACGCTCCATTCAAAAGTGACTAATGTCCAGTGACCTTTTTGTGTGCTACTGATTTTCAGGCAACCGTAAAGGACCACCTCACCTTCATATAATATATCCACACTAATGCTCGTACAAAAAATGCCACCATTTATGTCTAACCTGTCTCAAGAGAGCAGAAACCTGACGACCGATTAATCACATCAAATACAGAACGACTAGACTAACTGAGCATGACAGAGGAACACTTGATATATTTAGATTTTATGCTTTAAGTATGAAAAATAGCAGATATATGAACTTACAGACAGCAGAGAACCAAGCTGTGAGCTTGTAGATCTGCTATTTTTGAAAACTATTGAAAGTTTGTGAAAAACTTTGAACGTGTGTATTTTTAAGGTAAACATTTGTAACTCAAGTCTTTGCTTCAGGGGGTCCATAGAACCTATTTGGAGATGGGGTGGGCAGTCAATTATAACTTGGAGGGTCCTTGACATGAAACACGTTTGAGCAGCAATAGAACCATTCTAGAAGTGTTTAGGAATTTGTTTTATATTTTAGAACTGTTCTCTGGTCTTAATGAATGATTTAGATTCAACATGTCAATGAGCCACATCCGTAAAGTAGTAAAGCTAATATTTGTTAGACTCCCTGAACATGCAGTCCTGCATCAGTGTGTCCTTGAAGGCCTCTTGGGGACTTTCCCCCCAGTTGAACCTGCAGGCCAGACTGTTGGTCATGATACTGGAGAGCACTCTCCTGATCACACTTTCTGGGCTGGTCCCTCCAACAACGCCAGGCGGCTCATCTGAACACAGAGGGAAAGTGTTTAGTGCTAAAGTGTACCATGTCAAATGAGAACACATTTGAAAGCATACATTTAGTACATTTCTGCAGTGACATAAAGGCGTGATCGTCTAGTTTCATCATTACGTGAAACTTTGGCTGAATCGCTGCTGGACACGGCCTCGGCCATCCGCCACCGGAGCCGACAGAAGCTCTGGAGATAACACATATACATATTTTATATTTCTATGTCCATGTGTATATATACATGACACTGCTGACAGAGCAGCTTAAAAGCCTGAACATATTCGCCGCCTCGTCTGCTGACTTCATGCAGGTCGCGGGTGGTTCATGCTGATGGCCCCATTCTGGACTCACTTTGCATTGCTCAAGATGGAGGATCCATCACAGCCGGCAGCTCAGGCCATGAGGTCAAACATTTGGCTGCACGTGCACTAACAAAGTAGGGCCGCACTTTAGGCCGTGCAAAGTGTGGCCCTACACCCTTCTTCCCACGTGCTCCAACAAAGTAGGGCCGCGTGGCCTGAGCTGCCGACTGCGCATGGATCCTCCGTCTTCCCGTCAGAACAATCACTAATTAAAAGCCAATAAAGATACCCAGACGGCTAAACTCCTACAATGAAACCCAAACTACTTTAGGAAAGATGGAGAACACTGGGCAACAGAAGTGGGGATATTTCCGTTCATGTTATGAAACGAAGTGAGTCCAGAGTGGAGCATGGCCATCATGAACCACCCGCGGCCTGCGCCATGGCCATGCAGACCAGCATTGTGGTGTGTCAAGCCACGTGGCTTAACACACCGCAATGCTCGGTTAACACCCCCCCGACTTTCCCACCGGAACTCTCCGGACACCGGGACCACAGTGTTCGTTAGCAGTTGGGACAGTTGTCGACCGCATATAACGTTTGAGTTTCTACGGTTTACGTTACGAGGGCGAGTTTAGCTAGCTGGCGAACAGCACATCGCTCCTACCTTTTTTTTTTTATGAAACCGGGCAATAAAACTTTGCAAGCAAATACGCTCATGACACGTATTTAACCTTAATGTTACACGGTGACTCAAGACAATTATTACGCTGAAATGCTGGCAATGAAATATCCTCTTACCTTCCGAAATGATGCTGTGACCGCGCGCAACAATTCCTTCGCAGCAATGAGACCTCTTCTCCCGCAGCGACCACACCTGATTCTACCCACAATGCAAGGCGCGCATGACGAGATCACGTGCGTTCTCACGATAATGAACATTGCGGGGCGGCGACATTAAGCTGCAATCTCCAGACAGTTTCCAGCCGTCTGCGAAGCACAATGTGAACCCGTGTGTGTGTGTGTGCGTGTGTGTGTGTGTGTGTGTGTGTGTGTGTGTGTGTGTGTGTGTGTGTGTGTGTGTGTGTGTGTGTGTGTGTGTGTGTGTGTGTGTGTGTGTGTGTGTGTTGAATCTTTGAACTGAACAATTTTACAGGACAAATGATTTTACACCAAATGTCTAGTTTGTGGTCCTCATGGAGGCCATGTACCAGATGCTCTGAGGTGTGCAGGCGCCTCAGTAGGTGGAGCAGCTGCCTAAAACTGCTACTGCCTTGATCTCATGACATTTTCATTGCCAGCAAATGGTCAAATATAAACCACATCATGAAGAAAATATATTCTAAAATGATATGAATAATATTTCGATTTGGTGTTCCTCAGGGTGAAAATATCCAGAATCCCTAAATATCTGTTTTTGGATTCGGTCTAGAATATGGACGTCCCTAAAGCATATTTTTGTTGATATGCACCATATCTGGTCAAATACGAACCCACTATGTGACATGAAGACAAAATATTGTATACAGTAAACATTTTGAAGTTCGTCAGTATGTTCTATTAAGCCGGCCGAACATACTGACGAACTTCAAAATAGATATGGCCATATCTAATCACACATTTTGTTTCTGGAATATGGATCAAATACATGGCATATCATAATATGTTAATTATACAGTCTATATTAGATTAATGTATCACTCAAAGCCATAAACCGCTATAGATTTTCCAATGCATATGGTTGTGTTGACACATCTCATCAAATACGGATGAAGTATACAGCTCCTTATGACTATGATGCAATGCGCAATACAAAAATATAATGATACTCTAATTTGAGTAGAATAATTGCAAGATTTGCAAAAGTATACCATATCAAAGTTCAACCTTGTGAAAGTTGACCTTGATTTTAAGGCACTTCTGGACCGGACACTAAATTCATGTCAGTTGTACCTGGTGAGTCACAGTCATCAGAATCTGTCCTCCATTTGTCTCAGTGTCATTTCTCGGCCTTTTAAGCCATAAGTAATAATAATAATACAAAGTATCAGCAGCCCACATTGAAACCATGTCACATCAACGTAGGGAAACTCAACATTGAAAATGCAACATCTAAACAATGTCATATCAATGTAGGGAAATTCAACATTGAAAATGCAACATCTATACAATGTCATATCAATGTAGGGAAATTCAACATTGAAAATGCAACATCTATACAATGTCACATCAACGTAGGGAAATTCAACATTGAAAATGCAACATCTATACAATGTCAAATCAATGACAATTCTTCAATTTTTAAATAGTAACTGTAATTAAATATTGAAACAACATCGCTTTTTCAACCTCAACCAAAAATAACCAATCTGACCAAAATCCAACGTTGAATCAATGCCTTTTGCTATCTGGGGTGTTTTATAAATGACCTATCATAGTTCGCCAATCAGAACCTTCTATTATTGTTTATTCCACCATGAACATGAAAACACAGCAAACCATGTGTCCAGTATCAGAACTGCATGTCTGAAGTTTGCAGGAAAGAGAAGCAGGTGAAGATCAGTTCAGTATTCAGCGAGTTCTGATTGGTTCAAGTCTCTGACACTTCATTGCTCCTGTCCAACAGGTGAGACTGAGCGGAGGGCCAATAGGTCCACTGACTGTTTACATCCCATAGACACGCCTCCGACTGTCCTTCTTGGCTGAATGAGTCTCCTCTCACAGTCACTGATGCTTCACCAGCGCCCCCTACTGCCCTTACCAGTCATTACAATCTCACCACCGATACAGATCTGTGGTTGTGGGATACATTCATTCATACCGACCATCAGTCCCGATGGCAGACCAACTGCTTCATGTCCACCGTCGTGTCCAGCCGGCCACAACCAGAACAATCTTATCCATCTCCCACTGAACCAGATTCCACCACCTGTCCTGAAGCGCCTCCCGGCCACCTCTGGCCTTTTAAATATGAGCTTTCTCATTAGTGGTTGTATTTCTCTTCATAATCTCCACTTGATTATTATTACAGGGACATGGCTTTCGCCAGGAGACTGTAGTGCCCTAATTGAAGGGACCTCACCAAACTGTACTCATCTTCATCAACCAGGCTCTGATTGGGCGGAGCTTTTCTCCTCCCTTTTTTCTTAATAGTTTGACCGTTTTAATGTGATTTCTACAGAAGTGATTTAATATAGCTCAAAATAATACAAAAAGGAGTTGTACACAGAAATATAGATAAGATAGAAGGACATTTCACTATAATTATGTTAATGTAAGGAATGCTGAAATGAAGGAAATTAATAAATATTAAACATGATCCATATGTGAATTGTATTCACTTTTTGTGAGGTTTTTATTAGAAAAGATGAATTACTGAAACACTTTTTTTTAACTACAATTAAACAATGAGTCAATTTCTGACCTTGAACTTTCTCCAGTAAAACAATCAAATCCACCAAGTACATGCACATTTTAATATTCTGCCCAAGAAAAGCCTACACTTGTTTTTTCCTAACAAAACTGCAGTGCCATGACGAATACAAACAGTTTGGAGGGAATTATTCCAAAGATGACAGCCGATGTCTCGTGGGAGAGTTTACTTTTCAAAGTCTCCGGATGCTTCTGGGAAAACCTTCACAATGAAGTAATTGACTTTGTGTTACAAGCACGTTACGAACCCAAGAGTCAAGGGTGATAGATCAAGTTCTTTGTCTACGTATCTTAATTATTTCATATAAGTGGTGGAGGTGGAAACAGAAAGCAGTCAGTGTGTGAGTGAAGCTCCAGCGTCTGATCGCTGATGTTTCTCCTCCTCCTCAGGCTCGAAGCGCCACCCTGAATGAGCAGCTGGGTCACATTGAGGACATTTTCTCTGATCAGACTGGCACTGTCACTAGGAACGTCATGCAGTTCAACAAGTGCACCATCGCTGGACGCAGCTACGGTGCTGAAGATGTCACTTTTCTGTCCAAACTTCTTCACACTCCAGAGATGACACATTGGCTAGAAGAACTGATCCGACTGTCAGGGACCTTGAGCAGGAACAATAAAGGGAATTCATTTCAGGTTGAAACATATATACAGTGTGTGTTTACTGCTAAAAGCACTAATATTACTTTGATCATTATTTCTTTCTGTAAATTGAGCTTCATTAAATCCTAAATACAATTTTTCATTCAATTGACCAGAATTTGTAATTTAATGTCACATGTTTGACCTCTTTCTAATACGGTATTAAATACAGGTCTATTTACTATAAAAGCTCAGACCATCAATCTATACTGGGAAATCAAGTAGTTTAGTATTTTTTCTCATTATTTCTTGAATGAAATTAAAGGGAATTGAAGAATTAATCGAAGAGATTCTGCCTTCTGAATTTGAGTAAAGATTTAAATTAATGTGATGTGGCATTGATGAAGCCAAAAAGCTGATCCAAAGTCAAAATATCTTGTGTTTTGAGTTGTTTGGAACTTGTCTGTTGTACCTAGAAAGACTGGGTCAACCTTCTTTGAAACCACTACTGAATTGTTTCCCGTCTTGATGGAGAGTTAATGTTTTAGTGAGATTAATCTTGAAGACGTGAAATTTCACATTAGGCAGTTAAGAATTGCCATAATTGCCATAAATCACATTCCTTGGAGTTTTTATAGATGATAGAATTACTTGGAAATCTCACATTAAATATAGATCTACGAAAATGTCAAGAAACTTTGCAATAATAGCAAAAGCAAAGCACATTTTAAACATCAAAGCTTTACACACCTTATACTGTTCTCTGATTTTGCCCTATTTATATTATTGTACTGTGGTTTGGGGTAGTACTTATAAAAACACAGTAAAACCAATAGTAATGTTACAAAAAAGAGCTATTCCATTAATTCATAAAGGTTCCTGGACCACACAAAGTCATTATTTTTAAAATCAAAGATCATGAAGTTTAATGACATTGTAGAGTTCCAAGCAGTACAGATGTTCTATAAAGTACAGATGTTCTATAAAGTACAGATGTTCTATAAAGCAAGTTACAGATTGTTACCAAGACAAATACAAAGAAGGTTCCAGATCGTACTGGTCGTTATGAAATACGTGAGGAATTCAACTTTAGGACTCAGAAACATAAACACAACCCTGAAAAGTTTTAATCCGACAGTTAAAGGTGAACAATTGTGGAACAAATTGGAGACGGAGTAGAAACAATGTCCAAACATCAACCTGGTCAAATACAAATACAAACAAAAGACTTTTGAAACATACAGAGAAGAAGAAATGCATTAGGGGGATGCATAAAATAGAAAACTTTCACCAACCATGATGTTTCCATGGAGGAAAAACTCAGGAGGAATCCAGGGGATCCAAGCGAGTCTATATTCATGAGCTGAAGTCTATGTTTTCAAACATTCAGCAATTTACAGGCAAAACCCTCACAAATGACGTGTGATCAGGATGTAGTTTGCACTGATCCTCACAGAGCCGTTACACTTTATTGCTGATGCTGTTTTTTGTTTCTCTTCAATTTACACTGTGTGGGACAAACCTCCTACCTTTCAACCCCTTCATTTGAACACACCGTGTTAATCATCCTACATAAATGAAAACTTTAATAAAAAGGTTTTTTATACTTGTTCCATCCAGCTGTTACTTTTGATTGTAAAATCTTCACATTAAATGTCGTTAAGAAGCTTTGAAGCTGCAGAGAAAAACGTGTGTGTTCATGTTGTGACTCTGCAGCTTGAAGACACACAGACTGAAAGATTCCTGCTCATGAAGCTCTAAAACAAACACATGAACAATTTCCTGATTGAGTCAAACATGTCATGAATCTGACTGCTCAGTTTCCTCTTCCATCAGATCTTTACTTGTTTGGGACAAACTGTCAGAACGTTTCTTTAGGTACAAACTGCTGCTCAGTGAAATCCTAGAGTTGTTCACCATGGATCACAGTGAATCGTCACTTTCTCACCACTTTGTTCATTGTTGGTGACGTTTCATGATGAAAACTGATCAGACAGTTTGATTGACAGGACAGATGATCAGAGGTGCAGAGTTTTTACCACCATAATTAAGACTGGGACAGAAGATTGGGAGGAGTTTGTCAGTGAAGCAGCAGCCAGTGAAGGAGGTGATCAGAGCTGCAGCTTCTACGTCATAAAAAGAGACCAGACCCTCCTCATAATCCACAAACACCCCCACCTTCTCAGGAGCAAACCTCAGAGAGAGACGAACTGAAGACTCTTTATCAGCCCAGTACTCATTTCCATTTCTCAAGCATATTATCCAGAAACCTTCATCAGGGCTCACTGTGAACTCTCCCTTCCTGGTGATGGACTCTTTGATCACTCCTAAAGTCCACCCAGTCTTTCCTTTAACCTGAACCTCAAAGTAAAATTGACCTGAAGAGAAACTCTGTTTTCCTAAAACATAAATATGCTTAGAAAATCTCTCTGGGTTGTCTGGAAGCTTCTTCCTCACGTCACCACGACTCACTTGTTTTCCATCATCAGACAGGATGAGACCAGGATGAGCTGTATCAGGATCAAGAGTCACATCCACTGCAAACTGCTGCTTCCTCTTCAGCTCAGGATCAAACACCTTCTTCTTCATGTCTTTGCTGAGAGTCTCCTCCAGCTGAGCCACAGCTCTCACCACAGTCCCCTCATAGGATGATGGAGGGATGCTGACCTCCGTCCAGTCCTGGGTGGGTGGAGCAGCTTTCAGGGAGGAGAAGCCTTGGAGGAGGTGGAGGTGGTCTTCAGAGTGAAGGAGCTGCTCCACCTCTGAGCTCCTCTTCATCAGCTCACTGATCTCCTCTTCCAGATGTTTGATGAGACCTTCAGCCTGTTTCTCTCTGGCTTTCTCTTCCTCTTCCATTCTCTCCATCATCTGCTTCAGATCTCTCTCAACACGCTGCATCAGAGCAGTGAACACCTCAACACCTTCTGCTTTCTCTCTGTCTGCAGCAGCTTGACTCTTCTTCAGACACTCTTTGATCTCCTTGATCTTCACTCGTCTCTTCTGGACCATCTGCTGCATTTCAGCCTCAGTCTTCCTCAGCTCCGTCTTCTTCCCTTCACATTCTTCACTCAGAGGAACAAGCTGGTGAGTCTTGTGCTCTAAAACACTGCACATCATGCAGACACACGTCTGCTCGCTCTTACAGAACAGCTCCAGAGGTTTCTGGTGCTTCGGACACATCCTGCCTTCCAGGTTCTCCACAGGCTCCACCAGCTGATGTTTCTTCAGGCCTGACACTGTCAGGTGAGGCTCCAGGTGAGTCTGACAGTAGGAGACCAGGCACACCAGGCAGGACTTGAGGGCCTTCACTTTGGTTCCAGTGCAGACGTCACAGGGAACTTGTCCTGGTTTGGCAGCTTGTTGCTCTGAGCTGCTGCTGGCTTTGTGTTCAGCTTCATGTCTGAACTGAGCAGCAACCTCCGAGAGCAAAGTGTTGACCCTCAGCTGAGGTCTCTTGTAGAAAACCTCTTGACACAGGGGACAGTCACATATGACCTTGGAGTTCCAGTGCTCAGTGATGCACTGGTTGCAGAAGTTGTGTCCACATGGTGTGGAGACTGGATGAGTGAACACGTCCAGACAGATGGAGCACAGGAAGTGATCTGGACTGGCAGCAGACATCTTCACACCCTGACGACAAAAGACAAGAGTTGATTGAAAGATTGATGCATCATTGTACATGTGGTTCTTTGGCCTTCTTGTAGTGGCTTTCTATAAATTATGCCTAAAACAACATTTCATCTTATAAAGAAAATTCCCTCCAGGATAAATCATTTAGATCAGGACTATTCAACTCTATTTTTGGGAGGGCCACATTTTCAGAAAGCTAAGGCCCCGGGGGCCGGACAATTCCCTGAGCTATTATTCCTGATCTCAACCTGACACGATGCTCTGCCACATTCAAAAGTCTTTTATTTTGGTACATGGCAAAAAGTACAAATCACTGACTTTATACACATCATAGTGTTTTTGTTTTGGAACAAAGGCTGTTTCAGCCCCATAAACACATATTTGAAACATCTGAAAGATGATGTATGTCTTTCTGTATAATGTTGTAAATTCTGACATCTCTACTTGTAATTTCTTTCAACAATCCACAGAAGAGAGCAAACAGACGATCAGAATTGAAAGATTAGCTGAACTTGCCAATGGATTTCATGTCACACAGTAACTGAAAATGTTGAGCATCTGACAACAAAAGCTGTTTATCGAACAGATTTAATACCACGGCTTTTTATTTTGTCTTTTTTGTTTCGTTCCATTTTTCTCTTTTCCTTTTTTTTCTTTGTTTTATGTCCTTTTGTTTTTGCTTTTGTTATAATTATTGTGATTATTTTGGTTTTTGCTCTGTTGCTGCTCAGGCTGGTTTAATCTCATGGCAGTTGGAAAATATTTAGATCACTGTGATTATTGTGTTATTAAAAAGAAGAAAAATGTATGTAGCACTAACAAGGGTATTGTATGTTTCTCCCCGCTAAGTCTTTCTCTGTTTCTCCTCTCCTCTCCTCTCCTCTCCTCTATCCTCTCCTCTCCTCTCCTCTCCTCTCCTCTCCTCTCCTCTCCTCTCCTCTCCTCTCCTCTCCTCTCCTCTCCTCTCTCCTCTATCCTCTCTTCTCCTCTCCTCTATCCTCTCCTCTCCTCTCCTCTCCTCTCCTCTCCTCTCCTCTCCTCTCCTCTCCTCTATCCTCTCCTCTCCTCTATCCTCTCTTCTATCCTCTCCTCTCCTCTCCTCTATCCTCTCCTCTCCTCTCCTCTCCTCTCCTCTCCTCTCCTCTCCTCTCCTCTATCCTCTCTTCTCCTCTCCTCTATCCTCTCCTCTCCTCTCCTCTCCTCTCCTCTCCTCTCCTCTCCTCTCCTCTCCTCTCCTCTCCTCTATCCTCTCCTCTCCTCTATCCTCTCTTCTATCCTCTCCTCTCCTCTCCTCTCCTCTCCTCTCCTCTCCTCTCCTCTCCTCTCCTCTCCTCTCCTCTCCTCTATCCTTTCACCCCAACCGGTCCACAGAATTCCTCCACCTCTGACTCTGGTTTCTACAAAGTTTCTCCTTGTTGGGGGAGTTTTTCTTTCCACCGTCACAAACACACCTGCTGCTCATGTGGATATGTTGGGCTTTTCTATTTTCTCTATAAAAGCACATTGGAATGACTGTAATGTATTTAAAATGTCTTTCTTTTTTTTAATAAATAAAAAAAAGTCAACAGAACTGATCTGCGGCCGGTCTGATGTCATCCGCGGGCCGGAGTTGGCCCGTGGGCCGCCAGTTGAATAGGCCTGATTTAGATTCTATTCTACTTGAGCCTTCAGAACAAGACAGTAAACATACAAAGGTCCCGATAGAAAAGGAAGGTCTGGAAATACTAGGAAATTAGCCCACATAGTCAGCATGCACATGATCCAGTCTAGAAGTTGCAGAGCCAAATGGCCCATGAGGCAAAGTTAATGCAAAGCGTGTCATGGCCTCTAGAGGGCGCCACAAAACCTAGAAGAAAAAAACATCTTCAATAAAATTATTAAAACGAATTATTATTATTAAATCTTGAACTAGAAAAGCTGACATTGATTCAATTGTGAAGCTATTATTATTGTTGTTGTTATTAATTATTATTATTGTTGTTGTTATTCATTATTATTATTGTTGTTGTTATTGTTGTTGTTACTCCATAACGTAGCATTCGAACATGCAATATTAAATTGCAGTTTACTGCTTATCAACAATTCACTGTAATGTCAATCAAGTTGTACTGAATATGTCTATATCTATAATATGCATCAGAAAAAAATAAATTTTATATTACACATGCCTCATAAACATGTTTCTGTTACGTCGTTCAGCCTGTGCAAACGTTAGGCCATCATCAACAGTAATATATATATATATATATTCTTTTCTTTTTCTCTACTATATATATATATACACACACACACACACACACATATATATATAAAGATAAGGTACTTTATATTGCTCTGTATAGCGTTGTTATATTTGGTTTCGTATATAGTCTGTAATTTACTGTGTGCAAACTCTGGATATTTGAAATGTTTGTTCTACTTATTATCTATTACTATAAATATGAATATTACGTATTCACCTATTTACATCATCTTTATTTTGGGGTGTGCGTATTTATATTGTACTCTGATTTTGTTTTCGTATTGATTTCTAATTTATTACATTGCATTGACATGTTATCCTATAAATTAAAGACAATACTAATAAGAATGTCTTTCCACTTCTTTATTATGTAATCCGCCACATAAAATCGTTCTTAAGGCACAATGTCTTCTTTTATAAACACTTTGCTGACATCTTAAAGTATGATCACATTGACACTTCCTGTTTTTCCACATTTGAGACGCAGCGCTTTTTACTTTCGGTTTTACTGAAGCTGCGCACCACAATCACATTTAATCGTCAATAACACGATTTAAGTGGTAAATAACAGCATTTTCTCAAACGTCATAAACTCCTATCAGTCTCTGCTTCACTCACACTTTAAGTTCTCGTGATTTTCTCTGTTGATAAACCTCACAACTCCTTACAAATTCTTTGTAAAGTTTCTGTCGATGAGTTAGAAACTAACCTCAGTTTCCACCGGAGCGACTTTACAGTTTGTACTTTTCTATTCTACTTGAAAGTTGGTGGACTTTGAATTCAGTGTGCTTGTAGAAACTCACCAGTACGTGACAGACTCCAGGTGAACTCCGTAGAAAGTCCAAGTTTGTCTGAATAACTTCCTATTTCAGTGGCAGAAGACTGCGGTCAAGCCGTGCGGCTGTCTGCTGCTGTCACTGATCAGGGATGCAGCGTACTATTTCCGCTGATGGATTTCAAAATAAAAGCTCGAATCACTTAGCCTGGAATGGTTGTCAATTTCTATAAAGAATGATTTATTCAAGCTAAAAATTACTTATTCAAATACTGTATCAATGGAATCAAGCTATTGTTTTCAAAATATTGAGTCAACTTATATATATAACTTATTTTTAACAGTATGATGTTGCTCTTCAAAAAAAATCTATTTGGAAATCAGGATATAACCAAACACTCTTATTTCAAGAAGGATTAAATCAGAAACTCACTAAAAGTATTCACTCAAAATAAAATGCAATAGGAAATTGGAACAGAACACATGAATTTGAAGTAGAAAAACTTCAAAATTCCTAGTTGTCCCGGGGTCATTCCATCTCACAGTGTTGGAGACCTTCCCAGGATGCCACTCAGACAGTATAAAGGAATTCTGATTTATAGTTTCAGAATAAAACAACTTTGAAAAATGATGTGTTAAACCTGAATTTGCGGTAGAATAATTCCAAAATTCCTAGTTGTCCCGGGGCCATTCCACCTCACAGTGATAATAGATCTTCCCAGCATAACACTCAGACAGCATGAAGGAATTCTGATGTATAACTTCAAAATAAAACAACTTTGAATATTGGAATATGACGTCCTTTCACCTGACTTTGAGGTGGAATATCTCTGAAATTCCTAGTTGTCCCGGGTTCATTCCACCTCACAGACATACTACACCATCCTAGGATGCCACTCTGTCAGTTTGAAGGAATTCTGATTTGTCGTTTCAAAATAAAATGCAAATGAGAAGTAGATAATTCCAATTTTCCAATACTTAAAGTTGTTTTATTTTCAAACAACACATCAGCTCCCCCTTGAACTGCTACTTTATTGTGGTGGGGGAGTTTGAGCACCCGAATGACCCTCGGAGCTTTGTTGTCGGGGGGCTTTATGCCCCCCAGTAGGGTCTCCCAAGGCAAACAGGTCCTAGGCGACGGGTCAGACCAAAAGCAGTTCAACACACCCCTATGAACACACACAAGAGGAGAGCAGAGACGTCGCCCGGTTTGGCGCAGCCGGGGCGTCACCCTGGAGCCAGGCCCGGGGTCGAGGCTCGTATGCCAGCGCCTGGTGGCCGGGAAACATAAACACAACCCTGAAAAGTTTTAATCCGACAGTTAAAGGGGAACAATTGTGGAACAAATTGGAGACGGAGTAGAAACAATGTCCAAACATCAACCTGGTCAAATACAAATACAAACAAAAGACTTTTGAAACATACAGAGAAGAAGAAATGCATTAGAGGGAGAAGTAGGATCAACTTCTGTGTGTGTGTGTGTGTGTGTGTGTGTGTGTGTGTGTGTGTGTGTGTGTGTGTGTGTGTGTGTGTGTGTGTGTGTTGATACGGTCATTTGAAATGTGGGAGGTTCTTTTTTGTTGATGTGTTTGTTTTGTTCTTTCTACACTAGTGTGAAATGTACTTTTTGTTGCTCTGAGTTTGGGGGTCGGCGCTCAGAAGCTTCTTGCTTCAGCCCACTCCTTGTGAGCAGAATGTTTACTGCTCAAATTAACACATAAATAAAAGATAAAGAACATTGAATGTGTTTCCTGGCTGCTTCCTGCACTTGAGCCTCCGTCCACCCCCATAACAGTGTGTTGTGTTAATGTGGACTTTTACTGTGAAAAGTTCAGGCAAACATGAACCAATCATCAACAAAAGAGGCGTTGAAGCCCCGCCCATCAAAGACAACGTTGATTTCCATCTTTTTTTGATTTTTGTCCAAAATCCAGAAAACGAAAACATCAATTCTCATTTTTTTATTTTCTGGCTCAAATGAGAAAAAGACCAGTTTTTTGGCTTCTGATTATTATTTGTGGTTTTTTGTCGACAAATCAAACTAACAAAATGTTCCTTGGTCGGACGAGGAGGGCGATCAATAATCGATTAATCTCCCTGTGGTCGTCTTTTGTGTGTCTCAGTTTCTCACACACACACACACACACACACACACACACACACACACACACACACACACACACACACACACACACACACACACACACACACACACACACACACACACACACACACACACACACACACACGTGTCGTTTCATTACAGAAACAACCAACAGCACCACCTTGTGGCCTGTCATGCTAACATGCGTCATTTTCAGCGTTTCTGCCGTTTCCGTATAAACGGACATCGTTCTCAAAACGTTGCCGTGGCGACACGACACAATTGTGAAGTGAAAACACCAAAACGTTTTCCGCTTTCACTTGAAAACATTGTTGTGTGAATTGGGCTTGAATTCAGGGTCATGATGGTTCCAGGTGAACATGAGAGAACGTCAAACCACCGTGTTCATTTAATACGTCATCATGTAGGCAGAGATGAAACTGTGAGCAACATGTTTCTTTTCACCATTTGCTTGGATTTTAATGGTGATTTTCAGAGTTTGAGTGTCAATATTCAGCCAGCAGACGATCACTAGTGTCTTCTCTATATCTGAGCTCGTCCGCCATGAGCGCCTCACGTTTTACCGCCAGATGTTTGGTGGAATCACGCCTGTTGTTGTGTTTCATCATCAGCACCAGTGACTCTGCGGCTCGTTTTCAGCAGATTTAGAGTTGAAAATGATTGATCAGAGTTCATTCATTAACTGGTGTTTCCACGCCTGCTAGTTAAATATCCTGCAAGTTTAGCGAAGCTGTAACATGTTATAATATTACTAGATGGGCCTCAGGGTTCGCTCTTGTTGTCAAGCTCAAATATACACATATTATACTTATTATTTGTGTTTATATACATATACATATTATATGTGTTTATATACATATACATATAATGTATGTAGCCCAGTGGAAAATATTAATACATATTAAAACATTGATAAATATATGTCCCTGGTAGCGAGATAAATAGTTTAAAATAGATTAAAAGGTGATTTAAATACCTTTATTTTGGTTTGTTGAAAAAGGTACAACATGTAAAAGTTTATTTGAATGTTTGATGTATTTCATTTTGTGTATTCAACTGTTTATTCGTGTACTTCATGTTGTGTATTTCTTAAATGTGATATTTCTGGGTGGAGAGATGGTGTGGGCGTGGCTGCAGCCTGCTGGCTGCTCATTGGTTAATAGAGAAGCTGAGGTGAGCAGAGGGGTGCAGGGAAACAGGTGTGAAGAGGGTGTGGGTGAACCAGCCTGGAGAGAGCAGAGAAGGAGACACAGCAGCCAGAGGGAGAGAGTTTTGCTGACCAAGCAAAGTGTGGACTGACTGAACTACGGCTGAAGTTTTAGCCCAGAACTTCCTTGTAGCCGTACGACCATCCGCCCAGTGAGCAGTGGTGGAACAGACGTCCACTCCTCGCAGTGTGTGTCCGAGCTCTCAACTGCACCTGAACTGTTTTCCCTCCGAAGACGACCAGCCGTCACCAGATAGCGCTCTGAGTTCCTCTGGTCACGTGGGACCCCAGTGGCCCTCGTCTCCACCTCCTGCATCCTGCTCCTGCCCCCAGCCGCCCCTCGTCACCACCTCCTGCATCCTGCTCCTGCCCCCAGTGCTCCTCGTCACCACCTCCTGCATCCTACTCCTGCCCCCAGTGCTCCTCGTCTCCACCTCCTGCATCCTGCTCCTGCCCCCAGTGGCCCTCGTCTCCACCTCCTGCATCCTGCTCCTGCCCCCAGCCACCCCTCGTCTCCACCTCCTGCATCCTGCTCCTGCCCCCAGCCGCCCCTCGTCACCACCTCCTGCATCCTGCTCCTGCCCCCCCCTCGTCTCCACCTCCTGCATCCTGCTCCTGCCCCCAGTGGCCCTCGTCTCCACCTCCTGCATCCTGCTCCTGCCCCCCCCTCGTCACCACCTCCTGCATCCTGCTCCTGCCCCCCCCTCGTCTCCACCTCCTGCATCCTGCTCCTGCCCCCAGTGGCCCTCGTCTCCACCTCCTGCATCCTGCTCCTGCCCCCAGCCGCCCCTCGTCACCACCTCCTGCATCCTGCTCCTGCCCCCCCCTCGTCTCCACCTCCTGCATCCTGCTCCTGCCCCCAGTGGCCCTCGTCTCCACCTCCTGCATCCTGCTCCTGCCCCCAGCCGCCCCTCGTCACCACCTCCTGCATCCTGCTCCTGCCCCCAGCCGCCCCTCGTCACCACCTCCTGCATCCTGCTCCTGCCCCCAGCCGCCCCTCGTCACCACCTCCTGCATCCTGCTCCTGCCCCCCCCTCGTCTCCACCTCCTGCATCCTGCTCCTGCCCCCAGCCGCCCCTCGTCACCACCTCCTGCATCCTGCTCCTGCCCCCAGCCGCCCCTCGTCACCACCTCCTGCATCCTGCTCCTGCCCCCAGTGGCCCCTCGTCACCACCTCCTGCATCCTGCTCCTGCCCCCAGCCGCCCCTCGTCACCACCTCCTGCATCCTGCTCCTGCCCCCAGCGGCCCCTCGTCACCACCTCCTGCATCCTGCTCCTGTCCCCAGCCGCCCCTCGTCACCACCTCCTGCATCCTGCTCCTGCCCCCAGCCGCCCCTCGTCACCACCTCCTGCATCCTGCTCCTGCCCCCAGCCGCCCCTCGTCACCACCTCCTGCATCCTGCTCCTGCCCCCAGCGGCCCCTCGTCACCACCTCCTGCATCCTGCTCCTGCCCCCAACCGCCCCTCGTCACCACCTCCTGCATCCTGCTCCTGCCCCCCCCTCGTCACCACCTCCTGCATCCTGCTCCTGCCCCCAGCTCCAACTTGCACCACCTCCTGCATCCTGCTCCTGCCCCCAGTGGCCCCTCGTCACCACCTCCTGCATCCTGCTCCTGCCCCCAGCCGCCCCTCGTCACCACCTCCTGCATCCTGCTCCTGCCCCCAGCCGCCCCTCGTCACCACCTCCTGCATCCTGCTCCTGCCCCCAGCCGCCCCTCGTCACCACCTCCTGCATCCTGCTCCTGCCCCCAGCCGCCCCTCGTCACCACCTCCTGCATCCTGCTCCTGCCCCCAGCCGCCCCTCGTCACCACCTCCTGCATCCTGCTCCTGCCCCCAGCCGCCCCTCGTCACCACCTCCTGCATCCTGCTCCTCCCCCCAGCCCCCCCTCGTCACCACCTCCTGCATCCTGCCCCCAGCCGCCCCTCGTCACCACCTCCTGCATCCTGCTCCTGCCCCCAGCCGCCCCTCGTCACCACCTCCTGCATCCTGCTCCTGCCCCCAGCTCCAACTTGCACCACCTCCTGCATCCTGCTCCTGCCCCCAGCTCCAACTTGCACCATCTCCTGCATCCTGCTCCTGCCCCCAGTGGCCCCTCGTCACCACCTCCTGCATCCTGCTCCTGCCCCCAGCCGCCCCTCGTCACCACCTCCTGCATCCTGCTCCTGCCCCCAGCCGCCCCTCGTCACCACCTCCTGCATCCTGCTCCTGCCCCCAGCCGCCCCTCGTCACCACCTCCTGCATCCTGCTCCTGTCCCCAGCCGCCCCTCGTCACCACCTCCTGCATCCTGCTCCTGCCCCCAGCGGCCCCTCGTCACCACCTCCTGCATCCTGCTCCTGCCCCCAGCCGCCCCTCCTCACCACCTCCTGCATCCTGCTCCTGCCCCCAGCCGCCCCTCGTCACCACCTCCTGCATCCTGCTCCTGCCCCCAGTGGCCCCTCGTCACCACCTCCTGCATCCTGCTCCCAGCCGCCCCTCGTCACCACCTCCTGCATCCTGCTCCCAGCCGCCCCTCGTCACCACCTCCTGCATCCTGCTCCTGCCCCCAGCCGCCCCTCGTCACCACCTCCTGCATCCTGCTCCTGCCCCCAGCGGCCCCTCGTCTCCACCTCCTGCATCCTGCTCCTGCCCCCAGCCGCCCCTCGTCACCACCTCCTGCATCCTGCTCCTGCCCCCAGCCGCCCCTCGTCACCACCTCCTGCATCCTGCTCCTGCCCCCAGCCGCCCCTCGTCACCACCTCCTGCATCCTGCTCCTGCCCCCAGCCGCCCCTCGTCACCACCTCCTGCATCCTGCTCCTGCCCCCAGCCGCCCCTCGTCACCACCTCCTGCATCCTGCTCCTGCCCCCAGTGGCCCCTCGTCACCACCTCCTGCATCCTGCTCCCAGCCGCCCCTCGTCACCACCTCCTGCATCCTGCTCCCAGCCGCCCCTCGTCACCACCTCCTGCATCCTGCTCCTGCCCCCAGCCGCCCCTCGTCACCACCTCCTGCATCCTGCTCCTGCCCCCAGCGGCCCCTCGTCTCCACCTCCTGCATCCTGCTCCTGCCCCCAGCCGCCCCTCGTCACCACCTCCTGCATCCTGCTCCTGCCCCCAGCCGCCCCTCGTCACCACCTCCTGCATCCTGCTCCTGCCCCCAGCCGCCCCTCGTCACCACCTCCTGCATCCTGCTCCTGCCCCCAGCCGCCCCTCGTCACCACCTCCTGCATCCTGCTCCTGCCCCCAGCCGCCCCTCGTCACCACCTCCTGCATCCTGCTCCTGCCCCCAGTGGCCCCTCGTCACCACCTCCTGCATCCTGCTCCTGCCCCCAGCCGCCCCTCCTCACCACCTCCTGCATCCTGCTCCTGCCCCCAGCCGCCCCTCGTCACCACCTCCTGCATCCTGCTCCTGCCCCCAGTGGCCCCTCGTCACCACCTCCTGCATCCTGCTCCCAGCCGCCCCTCGTCACCACCTCCTGCATCCTGCTCCTGCCCCCAGCCGCCCCTCGTCACCACCTCCTGCATCCTGCTCCTGCCCCCAGCCGCCCCTCGTCACCACCTCCTGCATCCTGCTCCTGCCCCCAGCGGCCCCTCGTCTCCACCTCCTGCATCCTGCTCCTGCCCCCAGCCGCCCCTCGTCACCACCTCCTGCATCCTGCTCCTGCCCCCAGCCGCCCCTCGTCACCACCTCCTGCATCCTGCTCCTGCCCCCAGCCGCCCCTCGTCACCACCTCCTGCATCCTGCTCCTGCCCCCAGCCGCCCCTCGTCACCACCTCCTGCATCCTGCTCCTCCCCCCAGCCCCCCCTCGTCACCACCTCCTGCTCCTGCCCCCAGCCGCCCCTCGTCACCACCTCCTGCATCCTGCTCCTGCCCCCAGCTCCAACTTGCACCACCTCCTGCATCCTGCTCCTGCCCCCAGCTCCAACTTGCACCACCTCCTGCATCCTGCTCCTGCCCCCAGTGGCCCCTCGTCACCACCTCCTGCATCCTGCTCCTGCCCCCAGCCGCCCCTCGTCACCACCTCCTGCATCCTGCTCCTGCCCCCAGCCGCCCCTCCTCACCACCTCCTGCATCCTGCTCCTGCCCCCAGCCGCCCCTCGTCACCACCTCCTGCATCCTGCTCCTGTCCCCAGCCGCCCCTCGTCACCACCTCCTGCATCCTGCTCCTGCCCCCAGCGGCCCCTCGTCACCACCTCCTGCATCCTGCTCCTGCCCCCAGCCGCCCCTCCTCACCACCTCCTGCATCCTGCTCCTGCCCCCAGCCGCCCCTCGTCACCACCTCCTGCATCCTGCTCCTGCCCCCAGTGGCCCCTCGTCACCACCTCCTGCATCCTGCTCCCAGCCGCCCCTCGTCACCACCTCCTGCATCCTGCTCCTGCCCCCAGCCGCCCCTCGTCACCACCTCCTGCATCCTGCTCCTGCCCCCAGCCGCCCCTCGTCACCACCTCCTGCATCCTGCTCCTGCCCCCAGCGGCCCCTCGTCTCCACCTCCTGCATCCTGCTCCTGCCCCCAGCCGCCCCTCGTCACCACCTCCTGCATCCTGCTCCTGCCCCCAGCCGCCCCTCGTCACCACCTCCTGCATCCTGCTCCTGCCCCCAGCCGCCCCTCGTCACCACCTCCTGCATCCTGCTCCTGCCCCCAGCCGCCCCTCGTCACCACCTCCTGCATCCTGCTCCTCCCCCCAGCCGCCCCTCGTCACCACCTCCTGCATCCTGCTCCTGCCCCCAGCCGCCCCTCGTCACCACCTCCTGCATCCTGCTCCTGCCCCCAGCCGCCCCTCGTCACCACCTCCTGCATCCTGCTCCTGCCCCCAGCTCCAACTTGCACCACCTCCTGCATCCTGCTCCTGCCCCCAGCTCCAACTTGCACCACCTCCTGCATCCTGCTCCTGCCCCCAGCCGCCCCTCGTCACCACCTCCTGCATCCTGCTCCTGCCCCCAGTGGCCCCTCGTCACCACCTCCTGCATCCTGCTCCTGCCCCCAGCTCCAACTTGCACCACCTCCTGCATCCTGCTCCTGCCCCCAGCCGCCCCTCGTCACCACCTCCTGCATCCTGCTCCTGCCCCCAGCCGCCCCTCGTCACCACCTCCTGCATCCTGCTCCTGCCCCCAGTGGCCCCTCGTCACCACCTCCTGCATCCTGCTCCTGCCCCCAGCTCCAACTTGCACCACCTCCTGCATCCTGCTCCTGCCCCCAGCCGCCCCTCGTCACCACCTCCTGCATCCTGCTCCTGCCCCCAGCCGCCCCTCGTCACCACCTCCTGCATCCTGCTCCTGCCCCAGCTCCAACTTGCACCACCTCCTCACCTCACCACCTCTAGAAGGTATTTCTTGGAGTTTGATTCCACTTGTTCAGGAGAACAAGACGGAGTTTATTTCTCCCCATGAACTCCCACTTAACTGGCAACGGGTTATTTTGATTTGAAAGACTTTTATTCCGGCTTAGCCGAGGTTTTCATGATTGTTTGTTTATTGTTGAAATGTATTTTTTTTTTGTAATAAAGTAGCATCTTATTTGTTAACTTTTACTAAACTTTCTTTGTCATATTGTTGGCTGTGAATTGTTTTGAGGTGAAAGGTGAAAAAACCAAACAGTGAACTCTACTTACCATCATCGGCTGCCATTGATGGTTTCCTGGTACTCTTCATTTTCAAATCCCAAACTAATATTATCGTTTTTATGCTAATGAGTTCAGGGCCCTATTTCTATCTGCTTGCAGGCAATAGACGGGCTACATATATATAAAAATACACCGTGAACAAGTGGGATTCTGCTTGAAATCAGACGGCAGAGTGGAGAATGTAGAGTTTTTTCTACTCGTTAGTGGAGAAAGAGCTTCAGGTGAGGAGTAACTCCATCAAAGTTTGAATCACATTCAGATCCTCTCAGAGCTTCTCCGTGACTCAGGAGAGATTTCTCCACGTCACAATGAGTCGATCCGAGCTGGACGAAGAGGGAATGTGAGGAAAGGAACAGGAAGTGCAGCTCAGTTTGCATGGCAGTGGAATGAGACAGTGATGGTTCAGTGACCTGTGACCTCTCACCTCCATTAGAGGTCCTGCAGGCACGGTGAAGGTCAGCTCCAGGGAGTAGAACCTGCCACTTCTCTACACTTAGATCCCGGAAACCTTCTGGAACACACATTTTAGGCAACAAAGACGCCCAACAGACAACAGAGATGATCATTCACACTCTTTTGTCCTTTCTTAGTTTGTCTCAGTCGCTGCTGACGGCGGAACAGGAACCTTCATGGGGATAAATGTTGACTTTTAGTTTGAAAAACAAACGTTTTCTCCCTGTTTCACAGCACTTCTTTATGGTTTGAATTGGTTGTGAAGGAAACGTCTCACTAAAGTAAACAATGACGACTAAATCAATATTTTAATGAAACTTTGTTGTGCAAAATGTAGTGAAATGACCAGAAGACTTCTCCTATAGTGGAGCACAAAATATTCAGAGCATAGATAAGATTTGTTAACAACACTCCCGTCGTCTCTCTGTGGAAAACAAACCCTAAACATGGAAGAAGATCTGAGGAGTCTTTGGTCGCTTGGTAAAATGAAGAATATGTTGATCTGGTGAACTGTGCAAAGGTGTGAGTGACGACTGATGCAAAGCAAGGACACTCAGAAATAGAGGTTTTATGAGCACTTCATGGTTTAAAGATGAAGGAGTGGAGGAACTCCTCTCTCTCCATGTATCGCTGTCATGGAGTGTCGATAAACATTAACGTAACTAGTGTAGTTTTGTTTACTTCTTGGTTTGTTTGTTTGTTTTCCTCCCTTACCGGAGCAGCAGAATGAGCAGCGACTCTGGATGCAGAACTGTGACGTCAGAGCAGCAGAATACCCACTGCAATAATATTCAGGCAGAAAGTTTCACTTTAAAAGTTCCCTGACGAATGATTGACAAAGTGAAAGTCATTAGCTTTACTGTGAAATAGGGCTGCAACGATTCGTCGACGTTGTCGACAAAAATCGATAATAGAAATTGTCGACAATGAATTCCATTGTCGACATTCGTCGCTCGACGGGTTTTTCCAACAGAGTGAGACATCACACTTCATTACAATCTCTGCCGAGTCGCACATGCGCAATAGCGTCTCTGACGCGCGGTAACGTACACAGAAATAATGGCGGCGTCCAACACAGCAGCTGCGCGCACGAGAACTTCAGAAGTTTGGGAGCATTGTAGCTTGGATACGGCGAAGAAAAAGATTACATCCTGAGCCTCATGTTGATTTTAAACCTGGTCTGTCCACCAGGACAGGTTTGTGTCCAGGTTGTAGCACACTGTCCATGTTTTCAACATGAATGTGGACAACTCTGAATGCTTCTTCAGCGGTGTATCTACACATGTCCGTTGTTAAAACCGTTAGATTTCAGACTGTTGACAATTGTAAAGTTCTTTTACAACTGAATGCACTTCACAAAATGCACTTTATATTTTCTTTATTTCATGTTTTACTGCTGCTAATGTGCCCTTGGTTTACAGGAAAGAAATGTTTACTTGATTGTAATTAATTTTTTTATAAAACACATTTGCCTGTCCTTGGACAGAGGTTTGTTTGGATTTATGGCCTATCAGCAGCAAAGTTGAATAAAAGATGCATTTTTCATTGAAGTACCCACCTTTCTTGTGTTTATTATCATTTGCCACATAATTAAAGCAACCTCATGCTAAATTTAAGAAAAAATTATAATTATCCGATTCGTCGACTAATCGTTTCAATAGTCGGTGACTAGTCGACTATTAAAATAGTCGTTAGTTGCAGCCCTACTTTGAAAAGCCCAATTTTACAACTGCAGCAGTAATTCTGCAGCAAAACAGCAGGTTGCCATGTTGGCTGACCAGGAACCACCGTGTGTGTGTGTGTGTGTGTGTGTGTGTGTGTGTGTGTGTGTGTGTGTGTGTGTGTGTGTGTGTGTGTGTGTGTGTGTGTGTGTTCTCTCTATCTCTGGAGACAATGTGATCGTACACATGATTCCTGCCTGGTTTTCCATTGATTGTTTGAAGTTTACAAATCAGTGACCATCTTTGTGCAGTGCAACACTTTTTTGTTTTATTTAGAAAATGGGGTGGGGGGGTGGTGTTGGAGGGGCTGGGTGGTGGGGGGGGGGGGTCTTCTGGTCTTCTAGGAGCTGGGGTGGATGCAGGAACCTTCATCCTCCCCGGCGTTGATCATCTCTGCTTCACAAAGGATGAAAAGGACAATGAAACACCTGAAAGTGCTGAGCTCATCTTCACCTTCTTGTTCTCTGGACTCTCACAGCCTCCGTCACTCCTCTTCCTCTTTCTGTTCTGCTCTCTAGTGAACCTGATGGTGGTGGGAGTGAGCAGGGTGGAGGTGAACCAGCTGGACGGATCATAGTTGTGATCCTGACAACACACAAAGAAGATTGTTGCATCTTCAAACTGAGTGTTCAGACAACAACAACAACAACAAAGAGTCCGGATCAGTGATCTTACCTTCGTCCTCATGGACTCGTCTTCTTCTCTGAAAGTGTGAAAGAGAGAAAATACAGAGACATTCAACATGTTTGTAAAGAAAATAAAGTCCCTCATTGTATCTGGATCCAGTTTGATCATCAGCTGACAGGCAGCAGAGCTCAGCTTCACCTGGTCGCCTTCGCCACCGACCATATTCAATCTGATGGTGGTGGGGGTCAGCTGGGTGGAGGTGTACCACACGGTGGAGGGCGTCACCTCACAGTTGTGATCCTGACCACACACAACACAAGATTGTTGCATCAACAACAACAAGGACAACAAAGAGTGTGACTGCAGGAGGTCCCAAAAGAAAAGCAAGGTGTGAATGAAGTGAAGGAAAACAGGGTGAATTCATGTTCCACACCTCCACAGTGACTCAGTGTTCAGTGAAGGTTTGTTGAAGGAGTGTGGATTGTACCTGGAAGCAGCGCCTCCTCTGGCCAGAGGACGACACCAGGAGGCGGAGGCCTCGGAGCAGCTTCTGCCTGGACCTGATGCCGTCCTCCGTTGTGGGCTTGGAGCGCTGGTCCACTTTGTGATGACTGGAGAGAAAAGACACAGGTTGACTGGAGGAAGTGGTGAGACATGAAGCACAAGAACAACTGAAGGTCACAGTGAACACGTCTTCAATTCTCATTTCCAGCCTTGCTGAACAAACCTTCAGCACCGTGATCAACCTGAGGAACTGTAGGAAGTGAGCATGGGAGAAGAATTCAGGTGAAACGTGGAACATCGTGGTCTTCTCAGTACAGGATTACTTTGAACCTTATTGTGAAAGTCTTCAGCCACATGGCTCCAACAGCCTCCTGTAGTAGCAACATGACTCTACAGAAACAACTCTATGAGCCTGTCGTCTGTTCAACAAGTTCCACTGCTGCACAAGATGAAGAATGACTCTTTGGGTTTGGCGTGGTTGTTAGTTTACGGACTAATCAACCTTCACTTCAAGTACAAATGAGCCTAAATTTAGGCACCAGAAAAACTTGGGAAAAAATAAAAGTGGCAAGTCAAACTGAGAAAAAATATAAATACTAAGCAGTTGATTATTGAGGTGCAAAAACACTATTTACTGTAGGTTTGAAATAGCCGAGTTATGAAACTAATGCCATTTACAAAAGTATCAAAACGTCTCAGAGACGTAACTGGAGTCTTTCAACTGAGAGCAACTTGAAGAAAACCACATGATTTAAAAACAACAGGACACATACTCAGCCAGAGGTTTTTCCTCCACCAGGAGGACCGGGTCTCGGGTGGACTTCTTTTTCAGAAGGTCTTTCAGGCCCTTGAACACGTCCATCCTAGAGATAGAAACATGGTTGGATGTTAGAATGAGGTTCAGAGTCACTTTAAAGACAAACATGTTACAAGAATAATGACAGAAACACTGGCACTAATAGTTCTTAACATCAGAAATGACTGAATTCATGATTTCACAGCAGTAAATATAAACACAGTTGAAAATACTTGTAGAGAACATCAACCACAATTCAATATCTGTAGCAACAACTAATACTACAGGATAATTCACTGTAAGATAAATGTTTAAAATATACTGAAACACTACAAATTGAAGCTTCTGAGTGAAAACAGTGTGAAATGTTGCTTTTCCCACTCTGCCAGTTAAAACTAGATTGTATTTGGAGTTTCAAAAGTGGACTCAATAATCTGAGTGTCATTTACAGCAGGATTGAAAAACAGAAGCTGATGAAAACACGGAGCCACAATAAGATGAAGTGACGAGAGTTGATCAGAGAAGTCCAACAATATAAACGTCCTGTGATTAGTGAAGCTCCGCTCTGTTTTCACTTCCAGTCATGTCTTTAGGCTAAAAGCTCAAACACCTTCTAACAGCTCAAGCTGCTCACAGGCCCAGAAACATGTCAACAGCTTCACCCTGATCACTTCTCATCTCAATGTTTGTAAAAGTGCTCTCACTGCCAGACTGCACCACTAAACCTTCTGGAAATGCTCCATTTGTCCTCCACCTTTTATAGACAGGTGGAGCTGAGTGTTGAAACACAAGATAACCAAGGAGATGAAACACAACTTGAACATTTCTGAAATGAATTTGGAGTGTGGCTGCTGCTCGGTGTTAGCTAGCATCTCTAGCTAGCATCTCTGACACCGAGTCAGTTAAGGAAACAATATCTCATATGAATGTGTCTGGGAGAGACATGATATATATATAAATGTGTAATAATGACAATAATAGTGGAAAAGTATCAATAAAGTACTAGTAATAGTCAGAACGTAGTCAGAAAACTACAGTGTTTATGTGTGTCGTCATGGAGACGAGGTGTAGTTAGCTTTAGCAGCTAGCAGGACGGGATTTGTAGCCTCAAATAAATGATTATAATTCGATAGCCGAGCGACCAATTGTAAGTGTTTTAGAACTTTTCATCAGAGTTGAACTGGTATTACTGTGTTAAACCATGAAAACACTTACTCTGGTTATTGTTGATCCTTTCTGGAGACTGGAAGTTCGGCTCTGCTGCTCGGCTGCGACGGACTGAAGCTGCAGGTCCCAGCAGCACATTTAAACGTCAACAAACTACCGTAAATTCTGGACTACAGAGCCACCTGATTAAAAGCCGCATGCTCTAATTTTAGAAAGAAAATAAGTTTTGTTCTTGTACAAGCTGCAGGGATTTTAAGCCACATGTGCCCCACGTTGTAATATGAGATATTAGCTCAAAAACGTTCATCATGTCTTCTTACTATTGTAAACGTGTCTTTGTTCTCTCTATTAAGACATCAAAGTGAAAAGAGACACGCCACCTGCCACACGTCCAGCTGCTGTCACTTTCACTTTTAAGTCTCAACAGAGAACCAGAAACGTTTATAATATGAGGCATTTACACAGAAAGATACTACACCTGAGGATTTTTTTACTTTTACTTTAATCAGCATGGTAACATAAACAAATACCGTACATATTGCAGATTGTTGTCCTGTAACACGGCTCCTTTAAATATATGTAGGTATTGGTAACACACACATTACGTTGCTTATGCCTTTTTACTGAACAATGAACAACATTCTACTAGGAGATATCTCCATGACGACTGGTAACAATATATACGTCTACTGCAGCCTACCAGGAACCGTCCATGATGGTCTTCATCTTCCTCCTGCACTGAAACCATCAAAGTCTCTAATTCACTGTCTGAATTAAACATCCTCTTCATCACCAGCAGTCCATCCTCTTCATCACCAGCAGTCCATCCTCTTCATCACCAGCAGTCCATCCTCTTCATCACCAGCAGTCCATCCTCTTCATCACCAGCAGTCCATCCTCTTCATCACCAGCAGTCCATCCTCTTCATCACACATCAGTCCATCCTCTTCATCACCAGCAGTCCATCCTCTTCATCACCAGCAGTCCATCCTCTTCATCACCAGCAGTCCATCCTCTTCATCACGCAGCAGTCCATCCTCTTCATCACCAGCAGTCCATCCTCTTCATCACGCAGTAGTCCATCTTCTTCATCACCAGCAGTCCATCCTCTTCATCACCAGCAGTCCATCCTCTTCATCACGCAGTAGTCCATCCTCTTCATCACGCAGTAGTCCATCTTCTTCATAACCAGCAGTCCATCCTCTTCATCACGCAGTAGTCCATCTTCTTCATCACCAGCAGTCCATCCTCTTCATCACCAGCAGTCCATCCTCTTCATCACCAGCAGTCCATCCTCTTCATCACGCAGCAGTCCATCCTCTTCATCACGCAGCAGTCCATCCTCTTCATCACGCAGTAGTCCATCTTCTTCATCACCAGCAGTCCATCCTCTTCATCACCAGCAGTCCATCCTCTTCATCACGCAGTAGTCCATCTTCTTCATCACCAGCAGTCCATCCTCTTCATCACCAGCAGTCCATCCTCTTCATCACGCAGTAGTCCATCCTCTTCATCACGCAGTAGTCCATCTTCTTCATCACCAGCAGTCCATCCTCTTCATCACGCAGTAGTCCATCTTCTTCATCACCAGCAGTCCATCCTCTTCATCACCAGCAGTCCATCCTCTTCATCACGCAGTAGTCCATCCTCTTCATCACGCAGTAGTCCATCTTCTTCATCACCAGCAGTCCATCCTCTTCATCACGCAGTAGTCCATCTTCTTCATCACCAGCAGTCCATCCTCTTCATCACCAGCAGTCCATCCTCTTCATCACCAGCAGTCCATCCTCTTCATCACGCAGCAGTCCATCCTCTTCATCACCAGCAGTCCATCCTCTTCATCACCAGCAGTCCATCCTCTTCATCACACAGTAGTCCATCCTCTTCATCACACAGCAGTCCATCCTCTTCATCACGCAGCAGTCCATCCTCTTCATCACCAGCAGTCCGTCCTCTTCATCACACAGCAGTCCATCCTCTTCATCACACAGCAGTCCATCCTCTTCATCACGCAGTAGTCCATCCTCTTCATCACCAGCAGTCCATCCTCTTCATCACCAGCAGTCCATCCTCTTCATCACACAGCAGTCCATCCTCTTCATCACCAGCAGTCCATCCTCTTCATCAGCAGCAGTCCATCCTCTTCATCACCAGCAGTCCATCCTCTTCATCACGCAGTAGTCCATCCTCTTCATCACCAGCAGTCCATCCTCTTCATCACGCAGCAGTCCATCCTCTTCATCACGCAGTAGTCCATCCTCTTCATCACGCAGTAGTCCATCTTCTTCATCACCAGCAGTCCATCCTCTTCATCACCAGCAGTCCATCCTCTTCATCACGCAGCAGTCCATCCTCTTCATCACGCAGTAGTCCATCCTCTTCATCACCAGCACTCCATCCTCTTCATCACGCAGCAGTCCATCCTCTTCATCACACAGCAGTCCATCCTCTTCATCACGCAGTAGTCCATCCTCTTCATCACCAGCAGTCCATCCTCTTCATCACGCAGCAGTCCATCCTCTTCATCACGCAGTAGTCGATCCTCTTCATCACGCAGTAGTCCATCTTCTTCATCACCAGCAGTCCATCCTCTTCATCACCAGCAGTCCATCCTCTTCATCACGCAGCAGTCCATCCTCTTCATCACGCAGTAGTCCATCCTCTTCATCACCAGCACTCCATCCTCTTCATCACGCAGCAGTCCATCCTCTTCATCACACAGCAGTCCATCCTCTTCATCACGCAGCAGTCCATCCTCTTCATCACACAGCAGTCCATCCTCTTCATCACGCAGTAGTCCATCCTCTTCATCACCAGCAGTCCATCCTCTTCATCACACAGCAGTCCATCCTCTTCATCACCAGCAGTCCATCCTCTTCATCAGCAGCAGTCCATCCTCTTCATCACCAGCAGTCCATCCTCTTCATCACGCAGCAGTCCATCCTCTTCATCACGCAGTAGTCCATCTTCTTCATCACCAGCAGTCCATCCTCTTCATCACCAGCAGTCCATCCTCTTCATCACCAGCAGTCCATCCTCTTCATCAGCAGTAGTCCATCCTCTTCATCACACAGCAGTCCATCCTCTTCATCACGCAGTAGTCCATCTTCTTCATCACCAGCAGTCCATCCTCTTCATCACCAGCAGTCCATCCTCTTCATCACCAGCAGTCCATCCTCTTCATCAGCAGTAGTCCATCCTCTTCATCACCAGCAGTCCATCCTCTTCATCACGCAGCAGTCCATCCTCTTCATCACGCAGTAGTCCATCCTCTTCATCACGCAGTAGTCCATCCTCTTCATCACCAGCAGTCCATCCTCTTCATCACGCAGCAGTCCATCCTCTTCATCACGCAGTAGTCCATCCTCTTCATCACCAGTAGTCCATCCTCTTCATCACCAGCACTCCATCCTCTTCATCACCAGCAGTCCATCTTCTTCATCACCAGCAGTCCATCTTCTTCATCACCAGCAGTCCATCCTCTTCATCACGCAGTAGTCCATCCTCTTCATCACCAGCAGTCCATCTTCTTCATCACCAGCAGTCCATCCTCTTCATCACCAGTAGTCCATCTTCTTCATCACCAGTAGTCCATCTTCTTCATCACCAGCAGTCCATCCTCTTCATCACGCAGTAGTCCATCCTCTTCATCACCAGCAGTCCATCCTCTTCATCACCAGTAGTCCATCTTCTTCATCACCAGCAGTCCATCTTCTTCATCACCAGCAGTCCATCCTCTTCATCACCAGTAGTCCATCTTCTTCATCACCAGCAGTCCATCTTCTTCATCACCAGCAGTCCATCCTCTTCATCACCAGCAGTCCATCCTCTTCATCACCAGCAGTACATCTTCTTCATCACCAGCAGTCCATCCTCTTCATCACCAGCAGTCCATCTTCTTCATCACCAGCAGTCCATCCTCTTCATCACCAGCAGTCCATCCTCTTCATCAGCAGCAGTCATCCTCTTCATCACCAGCAGTCCATCCTCTTCATCACGCAGCAGTCCATCCTCTTCATCACCAGCAGTCCATCCTCTTCATCACACAGCAGTCCATCCTCTTCATCACCAGCAGTCCATCCTCTTCATCAGCAGCAGTCCATCCTCTTCATCACCAGCAGTCCATCCTCTTCATCACGCAGTAGTCCATCCTCTTCATCACGCAGCAGTCCATCCTCTTCATCACGCAGCAGTCCATCCTCTTCATCACCAGCAGTCCATCCTCTTCATCACCAGCAGTCCATCCTCTTCATCACACAGCAGTCCATCCTCTTCATCACCAGCAGTCCATCCTCTTCATCACACAGTAGTCCATCCTCTTCATCACACAGCAGTCCATCCTCTTCATCACGCAGCAGTCCATCCTCTTCATCACGCAGCAGTCCATCCTCTTCATCACGCAGTAGTCCATCTTCTTCATCACCAGCAGTCCATCCTCTTCATCACCAGCAGTCCATCCTCTTCATCACCAGCAGTCCATCCTCTTCATCACGCAGCAGTCCATCCTCTTCATCACGCAGTAGTCCATCCTCTTCATCACCAGCACTCCATCCTCTTCATCACGCAGCAGTCCATCCTCTTCATCACGCAGTAGTCCATCCTCTTCATCACCAGTAGTCCATCTTCTTCATCACCAGTAGTCCATCCTCTTCATCACCAGTAGTCCATCTTCTTCATCACCAGTAGTCCATCCTCTTCATCACGCAGCAGTCCATCCTCTTCATCACGCAGTAGTCCATCCTCTTCATCACCAGCACTCCATCCTCTTCATCACGCAGCAGTCCATCCTCTTCATCACGCAGTAGTCCATCTTCTTCATAACCAGCAGTCCATCCTCTTCATCACGCAGTAGTCCATCTTCTTCATCACCAGCAGTCCATCCTCTTCATCACCAGCAGTCCATCCTCTTCATCACCAGCAGTCCATCCTCTTCATCACCAGCAGTCCATCCTCTTCATCACGCAGCAGTCCATCCTCTTCATCACGCAGCAGTCCATCCTCTTCATCACGCAGTAGTCCATCTTCTTCATCACCAGCAGTCCATCCTCTTCATCACCAGCAGTCCATCCTCTTCATCACGCAGTAGTCCATCTTCTTCATCACCAGCAGTCCATCCTCTTCATCACCAGCAGTCCATCCTCTTCATCACGCAGTAGTCCATCCTCTTCATCACGCAGTAGTCCATCTTCTTCATCACCAGCAGTCCATCCTCTTCATCACGCAGTAGTCCATCTTCTTCATCACCAGCAGTCCATCCTCTTCATCACGCAGTAGTCCATCCTCTTCATCACGCAGTAGTCCATCTTCTTCATCACCAGCAGTCCATCCTCTTCATCACGCAGTAGTCCATCTTCTTCATCACCAGCAGTCCATCCTCTTCATCACCAGCAGTCCATCCTCTTCATCACCAGCAGTCCATCCTCTTCATCACCAGCAGTCCATCCTCTTCATCACGCAGCAGTCCATCCTCTTCATCACGCAGCAGTCCATCCTCTTCATCACCAGCAGTCCATCCTCTTCATCACCAGCAGTCCATCCTCTTCATCACACAGTAGTCCATCCTCTTCATCACACAGCAGTCCATCCTCTTCATCACGCAGCAGTCCATCCTCTTCATCACCAGCAGTCCGTCCTCTTCATCACACAGCAGTCCATCCTCTTCATCACACAGCAGTCCATCCCTTCATCACGCAGTAGTCCATCCTCTTCATCACCAGCAGTCCATCCTCTTCATCACCAGCAGTCCATCCTCTTCATCACACAGCAGTCCATCCTCTTCATCACCAGCAGTCCATCCTCTTCATCAGCAGCAGTCCATCCTCTTCATCACCAGCAGTCCATCCTCTTCATCACGCAGTAGTCCATCCTCTTCATCACCAGCAGTCCATCCTCTTCATCACGCAGCAGTCCATCCTCTTCATCACGCAGTAGTCCATCCTCTTCATCACGCAGTAGTCCATCTTCTTCATCACCAGCAGTCCATCCTCTTCATCACCAGCAGTCCATCCTCTTCATCACGCAGCAGTCCATCCTCTTCATCACGCAGTAGTCCATCCTCTTCATCACCAGCACTCCATCCTCTTCATCACGCAGCAGTCCATCCTCTTCATCACACAGCAGTCCATCCTCTTCATCACGCAGTAGTCCATCCTCTTCATCACCAGCAGTCCATCCTCTTCATCACGCAGCAGTCCATCCTCTTCATCACGCAGTAGTCGATCCTCTTCATCACGCAGTAGTCCATCTTCTTCATCACCAGCAGTCCATCCTCTTCATCACCAGCAGTCCATCCTCTTCATCACGCAGCAGTCCATCCTCTTCATCACGCAGTAGTCCATCCTCTTCATCACCAGCACTCCATCCTCTTCATCACGCAGCAGTCCATCCTCTTCATCACACAGCAGTCCATCCTCTTCATCACGCAGCAGTCCATCCTCTTCATCACACAGCAGTCCATCCTCTTCATCACGCAGTAGTCCATCCTCTTCATCACCAGCAGTCCATCCTCTTCATCACACAGCAGTCCATCCTCTTCATCACCAGCAGTCCATCCTCTTCATCAGCAGCAGTCCATCCTCTTCATCACCAGCAGTCCATCCTCTTCATCACGCAGCAGTCCATCCTCTTCATCACGCAGTAGTCCATCTTCTTCATCACCAGCAGTCCATCCTCTTCATCACCAGCAGTCCATCCTCTTCATCACCAGCAGTCCATCCTCTTCATCAGCAGTAGTCCATCCTCTTCATCACACAGCAGTCCATCCTCTTCATCACGCAGTAGTCCATCTTCTTCATCACCAGCAGTCCATCCTCTTCATCACCAGCAGTCCATCCTCTTCATCACCAGCAGTCCATCCTCTTCATCAGCAGTAGTCCATCCTCTTCATCACCAGCAGTCCATCCTCTTCATCACGCAGCAGTCCATCCTCTTCATCACGCAGTAGTCCATCCTCTTCATCACGCAGTAGTCCATCCTCTTCATCACCAGCAGTCCATCCTCTTCATCACGCAGCAGTCCATCCTCTTCATCACGCAGTAGTCCATCCTCTTCATCACCAGTAGTCCATCCTCTTCATCACCAGCACTCCATCCTCTTCATCACCAGCAGTCCATCTTCTTCATCACCAGCAGTCCATCTTCTTCATCACCAGCAGTCCATCCTCTTCATCACGCAGTAGTCCATCCTCTTCATCACCAGCAGTCCATCTTCTTCATCACCAGCAGTCCATCCTCTTCATCACCAGTAGTCCATCTTCTTCATCACCAGCAGTCCATCCTCTTCATCACCAGCACTCCATCCTCTTCATCACGCAGTAGTCCATCCTCTTCATCACCAGCAGTCCATCCTCTTCATCACCAGTAGTCCATCTTCTTCATCACCAGCAGTCCATCTTCTTCATCACCAGCAGTCCATCCTCTTCATCACCAGTAGTCCATCTTCTTCATCACCAGCAGTCCATCTTCTTCATCACCAGCAGTCCATCCTCTTCATCACCAGCAGTCCATCCTCTTCATCACCAGCAGTACATCTTCTTCATCACCAGCAGTCCATCCTCTTCATCACCAGCAGTCCATCCTCTTCATCACCAGCAGTCCATCTTCTTCATCACCAGCAGTCCATCCTCTTCATCACCAGCAGTCCATCCTCTTCATCAGCAGCAGTCATCCTCTTCATCACCAGCAGTCCATCCTCTTCATCACGCAGCAGTCCATCCTCTTCATCACCAGCAGTCCATCCTCTTCATCACACAGCAGTCCATCCTCTTCATCACCAGCAGTCCATCCTCTTCATCAGCAGCAGTCCATCCTCTTCATCACCAGCAGTCCATCCTCTTCATCACGCAGTAGTCCATCCTCTTCATCACGCAGCAGTCCATCCTCTTCATCACGCAGCAGTCCATCCTCTTCATCACCAGCAGTCCATCCTCTTCATCACCAGCAGTCCATCCTCTTCATCACACAGCAGTCCATCCTCTTCATCACCAGCAGTCCATCCTCTTCATCACACAGTAGTCCATCCTCTTCATCACACAGCAGTCCATCCTCTTCATCACGCAGCAGTCCATCCTCTTCATCACGCAGCAGTCCATCCTCTTCATCACGCAGTAGTCCATCTTCTTCATCACCAGCAGTCCATCCTCTTCATCACCAGCAGTCCATCCTCTTCATCACCAGCAGTCCATCCTCTTCATCACGCAGCAGTCCATCCTCTTCATCACGCAGTAGTCCATCCTCTTCATCACCAGCACTCCATCCTCTTCATCACGCAGCAGTCCATCCTCTTCATCACGCAGTAGTCCATCCTCTTCATCACCAGTAGTCCATCTTCTTCATCACCAGTAGTCCATCTTCTTCATCACCAGCAGTCCATCCTCTTCATCACGCAGTAGTCCATCATCTTCATCACCAGCACTCCATCCTCTTCATCACGCAGCAGTCCATCCTCTTCATCACCAGTAGTCCATCTTCTTCATCACCAGCAGTCCATCCTCTTCATCACGCAGTAGTCCATCCTCTTCATCACCAGCAGTCCATCCTCTTCATCACCAGTAGTCCATCTTCTTCATCACCAGCAGTCCATCCTCTTCATCACCAGCACTCCATCCTCTTCATCACGCAGTAGTCCATCCTCTTCATCACCAGCAGTCCATCCTCTTCATCACCAGCAGTCCATCCTCTTCATCACGCAGTAGTCCATCCTCTTCATCACCAGCAGTCCATCTTCTTCATCACCAGCAGTCCATCTTCTTCATCACCAGCAGTCCATCCTCTTCATCACCAGTAGTCCATCTTCTTCATCACCAGCAGTCCATCCTCTTCATCACCAGCAGTCCATCCTCTTCATCACCAGCAGTCCATCCTCTTCATCACGCAGTAGTCCATCCTCTTCATCACCAGCAGTCCATCTTCTTCATCACCAGCAGTCCATCCTCTTCATCACGCAGCAGTCCATCCTCTTCATCACAAGCAGTCCATCCTCTTCATCACCAGCAGTCCATCTTCTTCATCACCAGCAGTCCATCCTCTTCATCACCAGCAGTCCATCCTCTTCATCACCAGCAGTCATCCTCTTCATCACCAGCAGTCCATCCTCTTCATCACCAGCACTCCATCCTCTTCATCACGCAGTAGTCCATCCTCTTCATCACCAGCAGTCCATCCTCTTCATCACCAGCAGTCCATCCTCTTCATCACGCAGTAGTCCATCCTCTTCATCACCAGCAGTCCATCCTCTTCATCAGCAGCAGTCCATCCTCTTCATCACCAGCAGTCATCCTCTTCATCACCAGCAGTCCATCCTCTTCATCACCAGCAGTCCATCCTCTTCATCACGCAGCAGTCCATCCTCTTCATCACACAGCAGTCCATCCTCTTCATCACGCAGTAGTCCATCCTCTTCATCACCAGCAGTCCATCTTCTTCATCACCAGCAGTCCATCCTCTTCATCACCAGCAGTCCATCCTCTTCATCACCAGTAGTCCATCTTCTTCATCACCAGCAGTCCATCTTCTTCATCACCAGCAGTCCATCCTCTTCATCACCAGCAGTCCATCCTCTTCATCACGCAGTAGTCCATCCTCTTCATCACGCAGCAGTCCATCCTCTTCATCACGCAGTAGTCCATCCTCTTCATCACGCAGCAGTCCATCCTCTTCATCACGCAGCAGTCCAGCCTCTTCATCACCAGCAGTCCATCCTCTTCATCACCAGCAGTCCATCCTCTTCATCACGCAGCAGTCCATCCTCTTCATCACCAGCAGTCCATCCTCTTCATCACGCAGCAGTCCATCCTCTTCATCACGCAGTAGTCCATCCTCTTCATCACCAGTAGTCCATCTTCTTCATCACCAGCAGTCCATCCTCTTCATCACCAGCAGTCCATCCTCTTCATCACCAGCAGTCCATCCTCTTCATCACCAGCAGTCCATCCTCTTCATCACGCAGCAGTCCATCCTCTTCATCACGCAGTAGTCCATCCTCTTCATCACCAGTAGTCCATCCTCTTCATCACCAGCAGTCCATCCTCTTCATCACGCAGCAGTCCATCCTCTTCATCACCAGCAGTCCATCCTCTTCATCACGCAGCAGTCCATCCTCTTCATCACGCAGTAGTCCATCCTCTTCATCACCAGTAGTCCATCCTCTTCACCACCAGCAGTCCATCCTCTTCATCACGCAGCAGTCCATCCTCTTCATCACCAGTAGTCCATCTTCTTCATCACCAGCAGTCCATCCTCTTCATCACCAGCAGTCCATCCTCTTCATCACCAGCAGTCCATCCTCTTCATCACCAGCAGTCCATCCTCTTCATCACGCAGCAGTCCATCCTCTTCATCACCAGCAGTCCATCCTCTTCATCACCAGCAGTCCATCCTCTTCATCACGCAGCAGTCCATCCTCTTCATCACCAGCAGTCCATCCTCTTCATCACCAGCAGTCCATCCTCTTCATCACGCAGTAGTCCATCCTCTTCATCACCAGCAGTCCATCCTCTTCATCACCAGCAGTCTATCTTCTTCATCACCAGCAGTCCATCCTCTTCATCACGCAGCAGTCCATCCTCTTCATCACCAGCAGTCCATCCTCTTCATCACCAGCAGTCCATCCTCTTCATCACACAGCAGTCCATCCTCTTCATCACCAGCAGTCCATCCTCTTCATCACACAGTAGTCCATCCTCTTCATCACACAGCAGTCCATCCTCTTCATCACGCAGCAGTCCATCCTCTTCATCACGCAGCAGTCCATCCTCTTCATCACGCAGTAGTCCATCTTCTTCATCACCAGCAGTCCATCCTCTTCATCACCAGCAGTCCATCCTCTTCATCACCAGCAGTCCATCCTCTTCATCACGCAGCAGTCCATCCTCTTCATCACGCAGTAGTCCATCCTCTTCATCACCAGCACTCCATCCTCTTCATCACGCAGCAGTCCATCCTCTTCATCACGCAGTAGTCCATCCTCTTCATCACCAGTAGTCCATCTTCTTCATCACCAGCAGTCCATCCTCTTCATCACGCAGTAGTCCATCATCTTCATCACCAGCACTCCATCCTCTTCATCACGCAGCAGTCCATCCTCTTCATCACCAGTAGTCCATCTTCTTCATCACCAGCAGTCCATCCTCTTCATCACGCAGTAGTCCATCCTCTTCATCACCAGCAGTCCATCCTCTTCATCACCAGTAGTCCATCTTCTTCATCACCAGCAGTCCATCCTCTTCATCACCAGCACTCCATCCTCTTCATCACGCAGTAGTCCATCCTCTTCATCACCAGCAGTCCATCCTCTTCATCACCAGCAGTCCATCCTCTTCATCACGCAGTAGTCCATCCTCTTCATCACCAGTAGTCCATCTTCTTCATCACCAGCAGTCCATCTTCTTCATCACCAGCAGTCCATCTTCTTCATCACCAGCAGTCCATCCTCTTCATCACCAGTAGTCCATCTTCTTCATCACCAGCAGTCCATCCTCTTCATCACCAGCAGTCCATCCTCTTCATCACCAGCAGTCCATCCTCTTCATCACGCAGTAGTCCATCCTCTTCATCACCAGCAGTCCATCTTCTTCATCACCAGCAGTCCATCCTCTTCATCACGCAGCAGTCCATCCTCTTCATCACCAGCAGTCCATCCTCTTCATCACCAGCAGTCCATCTTCTTCATCACCAGCAGTCCATCCTCTTCATCACCAGCAGTCCATCCTCTTCATCACCAGCAGTCATCCTCTTCATCACCAGTAGTCCATCCTCTTCATCACCAGCAGTCCATCCTCTTCATCACCAGCAGTCCATCCTCTTCATCAGCAGCAGTCCATCCTCTTCATCACGCAGCAGTCCATCCTCTTCATCACGCAGTAGTCCATCCTCTTCATCACCAGCAGTCCATCCTCTTCATCACGCAGCAGTCCATCCTCTTCATCACGCAGTAGTCCATCCTCTTCATCACGCAGTAGTCCATCCTCTTCATCACCAGCAGTCCATCTTCTTCATCACCAGCAGTCCATCCTCTTCATCACCAGCAGTCCATCCTCTTCATCACCAGCAGTCCATCCTCTTCATCACGCAGCAGTCCATCCTCTTCATCACCAGTAGTCCATCTTCTTCATCACCAGCAGTCCATCCTCTTCATCAGCAGCAGTCCATCCTCTTCATCACCAGCAGTCCATCTTCTTCATCACCAGCAGTCCATCCTCTTCATCACCAGCAGTCCATCCTCTTCATCACCAGCAGTCCATCCTCTTCATCACGCAGTAGTCCATCCTCTTCATCACGCAGCAGTCCATCCTCTTCATCACGCAGTAGTCCATCCTCTTCATCACGCAGCAGTCCATCCTCTTCATCACGCAGCAGTCCAGCCTCTTCATCACCAGCAGTCCATCCTCTTCATCACCAGCAGTCCATCCTCTTCATCACGCAGCAGTCCATCCTCTTCATCACCAGCAGTCCATCCTCTTCATCACGCAGCAGTCCATCCTCTTCATCACGCAGTAGTCCATCCTCTTCATCACCAGTAGTCCATCTTCTTCATCACCAGCAGTCCATCCTCTTCATCACCAGCAGTCCATCCTCTTCATCACCAGCAGTCCATCCTCTTCATCACCAGCAGTCCATCCTCTTCATCACGCAGCAGTCCATCCTCTTCATCACGCAGTAGTCCATCCTCTTCATCACCAGTAGTCCATCTTCTTCATCACCAGCAGTCCATCCTCTTCATCACGCAGCAGTCCATCCTCTTCATCACCAGCAGTCCATCCTCTTCATCACGCAGCAGTCCATCCTCTTCATCACGCAGTAGTCCATCCTCTTCATCACCAGTAGTCCATCCTCTTCACCACCAGCAGTCCATCCTCTTCATCACGCAGCAGTCCATCCTCTTCATCACGCAGTAGTCCATCCTCTTCATCACCAGTAGTCCATCTTCTTCATCACCAGCAGTCCATCCTCTTCATCACCAGCAGTCCATCCTCTTCATCACCAGCAGTCCATCCTCTTCATCACCAGCAGTCCATCCTCTTCATCACGCAGCAGTCCATCCTCTTCATCACCAGCAGTCCATCCTCTTCATCACCAGCAGTCCATCCTCTTCATCACACAGCAGTCCATCCTCTTCATCACGCAGCAGTCCATCCTCTTCATCACCAGCAGTCCATCTTCTTCATCACCAGCAGTCCATCCTCTTCATCACGCAGTAGTCCATCCTCTTCATCACCAGCAGTCCATCCTCTTCATCACCAGCAGTCTATCTTCTTCATCACCAGCAGTCCATCCTCTTCATCACGCAGTAGTCCATCCTCTTCATCACCAGCAGTCCATCTTCTTCATCACCAGCAGTCCATCCTCTTCATCACCAGCAGTCCATCTTCTTCATCACCAGCAGTCCATCCTCTTCATCACAGCAGTCCATCCTCTTCATCACCAGCAGTCCATCCTCTTCATCACGCAGTAGTCCATCTTCTTCATCACCAGCAGTCCATCCTCTTCATCACACATCAGTCCATCCTCTTCATCACCAGCAGTCCATCCTCTTCATCACGCAGCAGTCCATCCTCTTCATCACCAGCAGTCCATCCTCTTCATCACCAGCAGTCCATCCTCTTCATCACGCAGCAGTCCATCCTCTTCATCACGCAGTAGTCCATCCTCTTCATCACCAGCAGTCCATCCTCTTCATCACGCAGTAGTCCATCCTCTTCATCACGCAGCAGTCCATCCTCTTCATCACCAGCAGTCCATCCTCTTCATCACCAGCAGTCCATCCTCTTCATCACGCAGCAGTCCATCCTCTTCATCACGCAGTAGTCCATCCTCTTCATCACCAGCAGTCCATCCTCTTCATCACCAGCAGTCCATCCTCTTCATCACCAGCAGTCCATCCTCTTCATCAGCAGCAGTCCATCCTCTTCATCACCAGCAGTCCATCCTCTTCATCACCAGCAGTCCATCCTCTTCATCACACAGCAGTCCATCTTCTTCATCACCAGCAGTCCATCCTCTTCATCACCAGCAGTCCATCCTCTTCATCACGCAGTAGTCCATCCTCTTCATCACACAGCAGTCCATCCTCTTCATCAGCAGCAGTCCATCCTCTTCATCACCAGCAGTCCATCCTCTTCATCAGCAGCAGTCCATCCTCTTCATCACCAGCAGTCCATCCTCTTCATCAGCAGCAGTCCATCCTCTTCATCACCAGCAGTCCATCCTCTTCATCACACAGCAGTCCATCCTCTTCATCACCAGCAGTCCATCCTCTTCATCAGCAGCAGTCCATCCTCTTCATCAGCAGCAGTCCATCCTCTTCATCACCAGCAGTCCATCCTCTTCATCAGCAGCAGTCCATCCTCTTCATCACCAGCAGTCCATCCTCTTCATCACCAGCAGTCCATCCTCTTCATCACACATCAGTCCATCCTCTTCATCAGCAGCAGTCCATCCTCTTCATCAGCAGCAGTCCATCCTCTTCATCACCAGCAGTCCATCCTCTTCATCACACAGCAGTCCATCCTCTTCATCACCAGCAGTCCATCCTCTTCATCAGCAGCAGCCCATCCTCTTCATCACCAGCAGTCCATCCTCTTCATCAGCAGCAGTCCATCCTCTTCATCACGCAGCAGTCCATCCTCTTCATCACGCAGTAGTCCATCCTCTTCATCACCAGTAGTCCATCTTCTTCATCACGCAGCAGTCCATCCTCTTCATCACGCAGCAGTCCATCCTCTTCATCAGCAGCAGTCCATCCTCTTCATCACGCAGCAGTCCATCCTCTTCATCACGCAGCAGTCCATCCTCTTCATCACGCAGTAGTCCATCCTCTTCATCACCAGCAGTCCATCCTCTTCATCACCAGCAGTCTATCTTCTTCATCACCAGCAGTCCATCCTCTTCATCACGCAGTAGTCCATCCTCTTCATCACCAGCAGTCCATCTTCTTCATCACCAGCAGTCCATCCTCTTCATCACCAGCAGTCCATCTTCTTCATCACCAGCAGTCCATCCTCTTCATCACCAGCAGTCCATCCTCTTCATCACGCAGTAGTCCATCTTCTTCATCACCAGCAGTCCATCCTCTTCATCACGCAGCAGTCCATCCTCTTCATCACCAGCAGTCCATCCTCTTCATCACCAGCAGTCCATCCTCTTCATCACGCAGCAGTCCATCCTCTTCATCATGCAGTAGTCCATCCTCTTCATCACCAGCAGTCCATCCTCTTCATCACGCAGTAGTCCATCCTCTTCATCACGCAGCAGTCCATCCTCTTCATCACCAGCAGTCCATCCTCTTCATCACCAGCAGTCCATCCTCTTCATCACGCAGCAGTCCATCCTCTTCATCACGCAGTAGTCCATCCTCTTCATCACCAGCAGTCCATCCTCTTCATCACACAGCAGTCCATCCTCTTCATCAGCAGCAGTCCATCCTCTTCATCACCAGCAGTCCATCCTCTTCATCAGCAGCAGTCCATCCTCTTCATCACCAGCAGTCCATCCTCTTCATCACCAGCAGTCCATCCTCTTCATCACACAGCAGTCCATCCTCTTTATCACCAGCAGTCCATCCTCTTCATCAGCAGCAGTCCATCCTCTTCATCACCAGCAGTCCATCTTCTTCATCACCAGCAGTCCATCCTCTTCATCACCAGCAGTCCATCCTCTTCATCACCAGCAGTCCATCCTCTTCATCACGCAGTAGTCCATCCTCTTCATCACACAGCAGTCCATCCTCTTCATCAGCAGCAGTCCATCCTCTTCATCACCAGCAGTCCATCCTCTTCATCAGCAGCAGTCCATCCTCTTCATCAGCAGCAGTCCATCCTCTTCATCAGCAGCAGTCCATCCTCTTCATCAGCAGCAGTCCATCCTCTTCATCACCAGCAGTCCATCCTCTTCATCACACAGCAGTCCATCCTCTTCATCACCAGCAGTCCATCCTCTTCATCAGCAGCAGTCCATCCTCTTCATCAGCAGCAGTCCATCCTCTTCATCACGCAGTAGTCCATCCTATTCATCACCAGCAGTCCATCCTCTTCATCACCAGCAGTCTATCTTCTTCATCACCAGCAGTCCATCCTCTTCATCACGCAGTAGTCCATCCTCTTCATCACCAGCAGTCCATCTTCTTCATCACCAGCAGTCCATCCTCTTCATCACCAGCAGTCCATCTTCTTCATCACCAGCAGTCCATCCTCTTCATCACCAGCAGTCCATCCTCTTCATCACGCAGTAGTCCATCTTCTTCATCACCAGCAGTCCATCCTCTTCATCACGCAGCAGTCCATCCTCTTCATCACCAGCAGTCCATCCTCTTCATCACCAGCAGTCCATCCTCTTCATCACGCAGCAGTCCATCCTCTTCATCACGCAGTAGTCCATCCTCTTCATCACCAGCAGTCCATCCTCTTCATCACGCAGTAGTCCATCCTCTTCATCACGCAGCAGTCCATCCTCTTCATCACCAGCAGTCCATCCTCTTCATCACCAGCAGTCCATCCTCTTCATCACGCAGCAGTCCATCCTCTTCATCACGCAGTAGTCCATCCTCTTCATCACCAGCAGTCCATCCTCTTCATCACACAGCAGTCCATCCTCTTCATCAGCAGCAGTCCATCCTCTTCATCACCAGCAGTCCATCCTCTTCATCAGCAGCAGTCCATCCTCTTCATCACCAGCAGTCCATCCTCTTCATCACCAGCAGTCCATCCTCTTCATCACACAGCAGTCCATCCTCTTCATCACCAGCAGTCCATCCTCTTCATCAGCAGCAGTCCATCCTCTTCATCACCAGCAGTCCATCTTCTTCATCACCAGCAGTCCATCCTCTTCATCACCAGCAGTCCATCCTCTTCATCACCAGCAGTCCATCCTCTTCATCACGCAGTAGTCCATCCTCTTCATCACACAGCAGTCCATCCTCTTCATCAGCAGCAGTCCATCCTCTTCATCAGCAGCAGTCCATCCTCTTCATCAGCAGCAGTCCATCCTCTTCATCACCAGCAGTCCATCCTCTTCATCACACAGCAGTCCATCCTCTTCATCACACAGCAGTCCATCCTCTTCATCACCAGCAGTCCATCCTCTTCATCAGCAGCAGTCCATCCTCTTCATCACCAGCAGTCCATCCTCTTCATCACCAGCAGTCCATCCTCTTCATCAGCAGCAGTCCATCCTCTTCATCAGCAGCAGTCCATCCTCTTCATCACCAGCAGTCCATCCTCTTCATCAGCAGCAGTCCATCCTCTTCATCAGCAGCAGTCCATCCTCTTCATCAGCAGCAGTCCATCCTCTTCATCACCAGCAGTCCATCCTCTTCATCACCAGCAGTCCATCCTCTTCATCACGCAGTAGTCCATCCTCTTCATCACACAGCAGTCCATCCTCTTCATCAGCAGCAGTCCATCCTCTTCATCACCAGCAGTCCATCCTCTTCATCACACAGCAGTCCATCCTCTTCATCAGCAGCAGTCCATCCTCTTCATCACCAGCAGTCCATCCTCTTCATCAGCAGCAGTCCATCCTCTTCATCACCAGCAGTCCATCCTCTTCATCACCAGCAGTCCATCCTCTTCATCACACAGCAGTCCATCCTCTTCATCACCAGCAGTCCATCCTCTTCATCAGCAGCAGTCCATCCTCTTCATCACCAGCAGTCCATCTTCTTCATCACCAGCAGTCCATCCTCTTCATCACCAGCAGTCCATCCTCTTCATCACCAGCAGTCCATCCTCTTCATCACGCAGTAGTCCATCCTCTTCATCACACAGCAGTCCATCCTCTTCATCAGCAGCAGTCCATCCTCTTCATCACCAGCAGTCCATCCTCTTCATCACCAGCAGTCCATCCTCTTCATCAGCAGCAGTCCATCTTCTTCATCACCAGCAGTCCATCCTCTTCATCAGCAGCAGTCCATCCTCTTCATCAGCAGCAGTCCATCCTCTTCATCAGCAGCAGTCCATCCTCTTCATCACCAGCAGTCCATCCTCTTCATCACCAGCAGTCCAGCCTCTTCATCACGCAGCAGTCCGTCCTCTTCATCAGCAGCAGTCCATCCTCTTCATCACACAGCAGTCCATCCTCTTCATCACACAGCAGTCCATCCTCTTCATCACCAGCAGTCCATCCTCTTCATCAGCAGCAGTCCATCCTCTTCATCACCAGCAGTCCATCCTCTTCATCACCAGCAGTCCATCCTCTTCATCAGCAGCAGTCCATCCTCTTCATCACCAGCAGTCCATCCTCTTCATCACCAGCAGTCCATCCTCTTCATCAGCAGCAGTCCATCCTCTTCATCAGCAGCAGTCCATCCTCTTCATCAGCAGCAGTCCATCCTCTTCATCACCAGCAGTCCATCCTCTTCATCACCAGCAGTCCATCCTCTTCATCACACAGCAGTCCATCCTCTTCATCACCAGCAGTCCATCCTCTTCATCAGCAGCAGTCCATCCTCTTCATCACCAGCAGTCCATCCTCTTCATCAGCAGCAGTCCATCCTCTTCATCACCAGCAGTCCATCCTCTTCATCAGCAGCAGTCCATCCTCTTCATCACCAGCAGTCCATCCTCTTCATCACGCAGTAGTCCATCCTCTTCATCACCAGCAGTCCATCCTCTTCATCACCAGCAGTCCATCCTCTTCATCACCAGCAGTCCATCCTCTTCATCACCAGCAGTCCATCCTCTTCATCACCAGCAGTCCATCCTCTTCATCACCAGCAGTCCATCCTCTTCATCACGCAGTAGTCCATCCTCTTCATCACACAGCAGTCCATCCTCTTCATCAGCAGCAGTCCATCCTCTTCATCACCAGCAGTCCATCCTCTTCATCACCAGCAGTCCATCCTCTTCATCAGCAGCAGTCCATCTTCTTCATCACCAGCAGTCCATCCTCTTCATCAGCAGCAGTCCATCCTCTTCATCAGCAGCAGTCCATCCTCTTCATCAGCAGCAGTCCATCCTCTTCATCACCAGCAGTCCATCCTCTTCATCACACAGCAGTCCATCCTCTTCATCACACAGCAGTCCATCCTCTTCATCACCAGCAGTCCATCCTCTTCATCAGCAGCAGTCCATCCTCTTCATCACCAGCAGTCCATCCTCTTCATCACCAGCAGTCCATCCTCTTCATCAGCAGCAGTCCATCCTCTTCATCAGCAGCAGTCCATCCTCTTCATCACCAGCAGTCCATCCTCTTCATCAGCAGCAGTCCATCCTCTTCATCAGCAGCAGTCCATCCTCTTCATCACCAGCAGTCCATCCTCTTCATCACCAGCAGTCCATCCTCTTCATCACACAGCAGTCCATCCTCTTCATCACCAGCAGTCCATCCTCTTCATCAGCAGCAGTCCATCCTCTTCATCACCAGCAGTCCATCCTCTTCATCAGCAGCAGTCCATCCTCTTCATCACCAGCAGTCCATCCTCTTCATCAGCAGCAGTCCATCCTCTTCATCAGCAGCAGTCCATCCTCTTCATCAGCAGCAGTCCATCCTCTTCATCACCAGCAGTCCATCCTCTTCATCACCAGTGTTGAGACTAACGCCGTTAGAATAAACGCGATTACGTAACGCCGTTACATTCCTCTGTAATTTGTAATCTAATTAATTACTTTATCCAGCGTTACTAACGCCGTTTCCGTTACTAACATGACTTGTGTTGCCGTTACTAAAATCGGGGCCCCAGCGCAATCATGGTAAAAAAAAAAAAAAAGCCTGCAGCCAGCATGAGTTCTAGGTTATTGTTTTTTCCTTTCTTCCTTTCCTCCTCCTCACTTCAGAAGCGGGCTGCAGAGTAGAGAGCACACTAGTACAACACGGTTTCGATAAATACCAAGGATAAGACAGGTCATGTTTTGCGGAGATGGAACAAGGAAGTAACTGACTTGACGATGTATAGCTGCGTGACATCATTGCCGAATCCTTGTAGGAGTTTATTTTACACACAAACCGACGTAGCTACTGTGCGGCGCACACACACAACTTTCGACCGGTAAAACCAAAGTGATAGACAGAGAAGAAATGGCGAGTACAGAAGAGGAGGATAAAATGGGAAAGTCGGCGTTTAGCAAGTGGAAATATAAACACTACTTCACCATCGTTGAGAGAAAGGGGAAGAACTTGTATTTGAAGTGCACATTATGCCCGGGAGGAAAGCGTTTGGATTATGTCAAATCGACGGGTAAAGGCATGGCGGATCTGAATAGATTTCCTCTGATAAAGCACCTCTCACTAAAATACAATGCAGCAACTCCGTCCAGTGCCTCCGTAGAGCGTCTGTTTAGCCTAGGGAAGCTGGTCTTTACTCCAAAGAGAAACAGGTTGTCAGACCAGAAGTTTGAAAAGCTTGTGCTTCTAAGGTACAATCACTGGTTTAATGAGTAGAATGGTTAGATCACTGGGTTGCCTGGATAGATGAAGGAATACATAAGTGTGCATGGATGCAAAGATGAATGTCTAGTTGCTAAAATTTGAGTTTACATTTTCAGTACTACAAATACCTCATATTTTGTTTCACTGTACTTTTTGTACATGCATGAAAAACTTGTAAGAGGCTTCAGTATGTCTACCAGACAGTTTGATTTTTTTATTATTATTATTATTTATGCTAGTGTTAACAGCACTTTGTTTTGATTAATGGTTTACTTTGCTTAAAGAAAATACTTGAAGGAGGCTACTGTGTGTCTACCAGATCAGTTGTCTGAAATTGCAAGACAAATTGTTTTCTTTCATTTGCACTAGTGTTAAAAGCATTGCAGGCCAATATGCCTATTGCTTCTAAATGCACCATAATTGTATTTTTGTTCATGAAGGAACACCTTGAAGTAGGCTGTACTATGTCTAGCATACACCAGCTAACAGTTATTGTTCTGATAAAGTGCTGATTTGTTTAATTTATGCTAGTATTTAAATCACTTTATGTTGTTTAACTGTTTGGTTTTATGCAAAGAAAGTACTTGAAGTAGGCTACTCACTGTATGTATAGAAGACAGTTGTCTGAACCTGTAAGCCTTTTTGTTTCTTCTTTAATTTGCACTGTTTGCACTGAAACATAATATTTTCAGATGTGGGTCAGAGACTAAATACCTTTTGGGGTCCTTGACAGCCAGGTGAAAAGATTGAGCACCACTGACTTAGAACCATACTGTATGTGTTTAGAAAACAGTCAGGATTTAGTAGACATTTCTACTGTAGCTACATTTGATATCAGGTCTGAAAGGGATTGTTATGCCAGTTGCTGATGTGTCAGTTTCAATAAATATTATGTTGATGAGCAATAAATTGAATTATTGAAGTTCATATCCCCCCCCCATGGCAAAGGATATTTGTTTAAGGTTAATTATCTCTCTATGCTGTTCTACTCTATGAAACTGGCGTGTGAAACATGCTTCTAAAAAGCCGAATTCTTTGACATATTACTTTGTTTTAGTAATGCAAAAATTACTCTTCCTAGTAATTAGTTACTTTTATAATAGAGTAATTGAGTTACTAACTCAATTACTTTTTTAAGAAGTAATTTGTAATTGTAATTAGTTACTTTTTCAAAGTAATTTGCCCATCACTGTTCATCACACAGCAGTCCATCCTCTTCATCACACAGCAGTCCATCCTCTTCATCACCAGCAGTCCATCCTCTTCATCACCAACAGTCCATCCTCTTCATCACCAGCAGTCCATCCTCTTCATCACCAGCAGTCCATCCTCTTCTTCAGCAGCAGTCCATCCTCTTCATCACCAGCAGTCCATCCTCTTCATCACCAGCAGTCCATCCTCTTCATCACACAGTAGTCCATCCTCTTCATCACCAGCAGTCCATCCTCTTCATCACCAGCAGTCCATCCTCTTCATCAGCAGCAGTCCATCCTCTTCATCACCAGCAGTCCATCCTCTTCATCACCAGCAGTCCATCCTCTTCATCACCAGCAGTCCATCCTCTTCATCACACATCAGTCCGTCCTCTTCATCACACAGCAGTCCATCCTCTTCATCACCATCAGTCCATCCTCTTCATCACCAGCAGTCCATCCTCTTCATCACCAGCAGTCCATCCTCTTCATCACACAGCAGTCCGTCCTCTTCATCACACAGCAGTCCATCCTCTTCATCACCATCAGTCCATCCTCTTCATCACCAGCAGTCCATCCTCTTCATCACCAGCAGTCCGTCCTCTTCATCACCAGCAGTCCGTCCTCTTCATCACCAGCAGTCCGTCCTCTTCATCACCAGCAGTCCATCCTCTTCATCACCAGCAGTCCATCCTCTTCATCACCAGCAGTCCATCTTCTTCATCACCAGCAGTCCATCCTCTTCATCACCAGCAGTCCATCCTCTTCATCACCAGCAGTCCATCCTCTTCATCACACAGTAGTCCATCCTCTTCATCACCAGCAGTCCATCCTCTTCATCACCAGCAGTCCATCCTCTTCATCACCAGCAGTCCATCCTCTTCATCAGCAGCAGTCCATCCTCTTCATCACCAGCAGTCCATCCTCTTCATCACCAGCAGTCCATCTTCTTCATCACCAGCAGTCCATCCTCTTCATCACCAGCAGTCCATCCTAGAGAGAAATAGCAATGTGCTTTGTGTCAAAATTTGATTGATTACCCCCCGCCCCCCGCCCCCTGCCCCCCGCCCCCCTGCCCCCCGCCCCCGCCCCCGCCCCCGCCCCCCGCCCCCCGCCCCCCAGCCCCCCGCCCCCGCCCCGCCCCGCCCCCCTTTCTGAGGGGGGAGGAGGTCATAAAGGTCGTACAGGTGCTATATGTCAGATTGATTGATAGCCTACAACAGGTGTCTGCAACAGATGTCTGCACCAGGTGTCCTTGTTGTTGTTATTCTGAAGAAACATTAGTTTACGGTCGTGGGAAGATGAGGGTTTAAACAGAATTAAGGCGATAACGTTTTAATCCTGATGGTTTTATTAGGCGTTTGCACCAGGTGTGGTCAGTGTTGTTATTGTTATTCTGAAGAAACATTAGTTTACGGTCGTGGGAAGCTCATGCTCTGAATAGAGGGGGTTTAAACAGAACTAAGGTTATAACGTTCATTCCTGAAGGTTTTATTAGTTAAAGGCTGTGTTAGGGGTTAATTTAAATGTTTAATGCAATCTGTCTGTCTGTCTGTATATCTTTGTGCAAAGTGGCTGAAGACTCGTCACCCTCCTCCTCCGTTTACGACCGTTTACGACCATTACTGCAGACGGACAGGCCCAGAGTTTAGGAAGTTGGTTTGTTTACATCAGCGACACCAAAATCCTGTTTACATTTTTAGACTTAGGATTTTTAGATAAAGTGCTTTTCTCACGCAGAAAAGGTCAGGAGGGGGAAGGAGGGTGAGGAGGAGGAGGGGAGGAGGATCCGGGGGTCGGCAGAGGAGCAGAGAAGGGAGGGGGGAGGACACGACGGGAATAAAAAGGGAATGTTTCGAGCCTATATTTTCAGGCTCAGAATACGTGACGAGATAAATAGCGATCGACTCACCATGGCTCAGATGACAGAAACGACACAGACTTCTCTCATAGGTGAAACAGCGGTAACGATATTTACCGGCTTTTCGAATCCACCAAATGCTCCTCGCAGAGAGACGATTTATCTGCGACGGATTCAGAAACCTGCGGAAGAAAATCTCCAACGCGAGTGGATGCTGACTTCTGTGGGGATGGAAGGCCGCTTTGGATACGTGTTCAGGTACCAGACAGGAGAACTCTGTTTATATCAAACGGAAACCGGTGAGATGGGCCTACACACGCCGTCGATTACGCTGACGTCGGCGGATTGGGCTGTGTTCGGTACACTCTTACCGGAGCTGCAGAGACGTCTCCTGATGGAGGAGGAGGAGGAGAAGGAGAATATGAGGATTCTTGGAGAGACGAGGTTCTGTGCAGTCTGGCAGACGAAATCTGGATGCGGAGGATCTGGCAGATGGTTCCTGAGGGCGGTTCTTCATGCGACGGGTGAAGACGGTTCTACGAAGGTGTTCACGTTGGAGAGTTTCCATACAGAGTGTGGAGTCTTCCGAAAGATACTGACGCTGCCGTGGCTGTTCTGGGTGGAGATGGTAGCTGAATGCGATGCGGGAATCACAGAATTATTCAGGTCGTGTCGTTTGTGGAGAGATCTGACGGCTGTCAAAACCGTTCTGAAGTTCTGAGAGAGAGAGAGAGAGAGAGGGGGGCAGCGTACGCGTCACGCCCCGCAGTGACCCTCCTACGACCCTATGCGCATGTCAGGAGCCGGCCCTCAGGTTCTCCCCCCTTCCTATTCTTCTTCTTCTTCTTCTTCTTCCTGCCTATCAGATAACTCCCGTCATACAAGCTCGCAACGCCACAGCATCAACACCATCAACAACATCGTCTCCATGCGGAACTCTGGACATGACGACTCGGGGAATCCTCCTTGGAGTATTGGGTACGACGCATCAGACACAGAGGAGGAGGAGGAGGAGGATTGCACAAAAATATGGCTTATACCACCCGATTCTCCCTACAGTGACACGTCGCTGCAAACCCTTGCAGGATCTGCTTCGCCAGGCACGGAACCGTCCGAGACGACATCCCCCACGGCGACGTCGCCGGAACCACCCGCACCCGTTGCAGCCGACGATTCAGCTACGGAGCCGGATGAAGCGGATGGATGGGCTCCGGGAAAACTCATCCTCGTCGTGAAGCAGGCTGTGGTTTACCTGCTCAGAGAGGCTTTGAGGGCCGCTATTAAAGATTCCTGCTACGGGTGTCAAGTCGACCACCCTAGTCAGATCCAGCATCCGTGTTTATTCGCGGCCGACGAGTATTTCCTGGAAAGGAACTTTAACATCGTGACGAAGAAACTCTTCACCCCGAGTCTGATCCCGGCAATTTCGGGTCTGTTGAAGAAGTACGACCTCGTCGCGTCGGATACGACAATCCAGGCCATCGCCGAAGCCCTGATTTTCGATCTGCGCCCAGCACGCTTCATCGAAGCTAAAATTGAGAATGTGCTGGAGGCTGACAAGACGGTTGTTTTCGCCGATCTTCACCGGCTGAACTGTGTCTGGCAGGGAGAATGAGGGAGAACGAAATTAAATCTAGTGATGTATTAGACGTGTGTCGTTAGTTATTAAGATTTTCATGTTACACCTTCATTAATATGTGATGAATGTTTTCTATCTGTTTATTTTCTTCAATAAAAACTCAATTGAGACCTACACTTTTGTCTCCGTGACGTTCCTATAACGGTGGTGTTGATAAAAACAGCATTAAACTCTGAAACACTATTCAGACACATTCTCATCACGATCATATGACTCGGCGAGGCCTGGTTAGACGGTTCGTCTCTGTCGCACCAGTAAGGTAACTGTTTCTATCCTTCAATAAAACTTTACGGAGGCAGGAAGTAGAAGGTTGCGTTCTCGGGGTCAAGCGATCACACACACACACACACACACACACACACACACACACACACACACACACACACACACACACACACACACACACACACACACACACACACACACCTTCAGAGATGGGCTCTAGGTCTGTCGACCCTAGGTCAGATCATTTGACCAGCATGCACAGGGGTCCGTAGTATAAGAACTCTCTCTCTCACTCACTCTCACAACAACAATTTTCAACCTCATATACCGAAGACCTGGAAAGGAGGAGCAGAAGATTAAGATGGCTTGTGAGTACCTTATCCTCTATTAAATAATTTACGCCGTGAGAAAAGACCGTCTTTTATTTTTATTATTCTGTTTTTTAAAAGCGCAGCAGGATTTCTTTAACGACGATGATTACACCCAAGATGATCTCGGTAAATGTTCTGTTTATTTTATATTTATTTTAAAACGTACTACCTCAGACTGGTTAAAATATCCTGAACTTTATTTGCAGACGTTATTGATTTAACGGAGCAGACGGCTCTGAGTATTTTGCAAGAATCCTCGGACCAGGAATCTAACGGTAACTCTCACGTTCTCTACTTATTTAATTTAAAACGTAACGTGATTTTCTTCTTCTTACGCTATATTTTTTAAACCTTATCGCTAAGCTTCTAACGGAGAACGTCGGGGAGAGATCTACCTACAGACGAATGCAGAAGCGGACAACGAACTCAGTGTGGAAGAAGAAGGTATATATATATATATATATATATATATATATATATATATATATATATATATATATATATATATATATATATAAATACGAGAAACTCATTCTCTTTGTCGGCAGTAATAATTACGTTCGAATTCTTCACAGATTTTCTGAATTTGTTACCTGAAGAACTCTTTGAAGGCGTGGAGGGGGTTGTGAATGGCTTAACAGGTAAGGTTCCGTTATGATACTCGTTGAGTTGCGGGTTAACCGTAGAGTATTTAACATTTTCCTTTATCTATCCCCTCTCCAAATTTGCTTTCAGCGGAGCTCGATGAAGAAAAAACTCAGAGAGAGGAGGATGAAGATGAACCATCTCCGGTCATCTCTCTGGAGGTCGGGACGTTGATCGGTAACCGGGTGACCAGATCCCTGGACAGGCTGTATAATTCTGTCGAAACAGGTTTAACTTATGCACAAGCCGCTCAAGTCATCGACAGACGCCAGACGGAGAAGCTGAGGTCTATTCTACTTCACTGTATGAACAGGGGGCTGTATAAGGAATTTGTCGGTTACAACGTTTAAGCGACGGTTTTAATTAGGGCTGTGACATTTTCTGTATTTTCTTTTCTTATTTTTTCTTATTTTTATTTTTAAATCATGGATCGGAACACGTCCGAATTGGACGGCATTCTAGCACGTTTAGCGGACGATCCTGAGGCTTTTCTACTTGACGGAGTCGATATGACAGATACCTTAATGCAAGCGTTAAGATTGGGGCTGAATCCTTCATTCTATTCTCCGCAGCCACAAAATGCAGGGCATGGAGAGGTGTGGGTAAGAGATGAGGATAGTGAGAGGTGGGGTGGGGGAGGGGTTGAGGACATTGAAGGGGGAAGAGGAGGAGGAGGAGGGGTCGGGGGGCGGGGGAGAGACGCAGGCAGTGGAGGGTCTACAGGAGGAGGAGGAGGAGGAGAGGGAGGGGGAGCGGATTGTTTACATGTGGGGTCTGATGACCGTGCGATGCGAGACGGTAATCCAGTGCCCTACACGAGACGTGAACGTTTCAACAACGTTGAATTTCGAGAAAACATCTCAATCCCCGGTTCTCAGAGCTTGCGCGATTTACCGCAGTTTTTCGAGACAGTTCAGGGTGTTCTCGAAGGTGTAGCTAGCAGGATCAATGCTGTAGCCGGCCGTAACGACGTTGTACAGGTTGAGCTGGTGAGCGGGACGGTGCGCGATCATGCGAGCGTCACAGTTAACGAGACGGGAGGGAACATTCTCCCTATGATCGAGAGATTGCTAGAGATGTTGATTCAATCTAACAGAGCCGTTGCCGCCGACGAAGGGGTGGAACTAATCGCTCAAGTGGTGAGGGATCCGCGTGGAGGCGTCAAAAGAAAACTGGAGCGTACGTTAGAGGGCGAGGTTCTGCAGCGTAAACGGAGACATTTGTACGCCGTTAACAATAGAAATGACCGGCTGTGCTTTGCGATCAGTGTGGCGTATTTAACTAACAGAGGCTTCAACGACGCTCAGGCTGTACTGCTAGGTCGAGAGCTGCAGCAGAAGGTCGGGTTGAGTGATCAGACAGAGGTCAGCTTCGGCGACGTGCATAAATTTGAGGCCCTGCTCCGACGCAAAATCGTCGTATTCAGCAGAGACGCGACCGAACGGAAGATTGTGAAATTCGAAACGTGCTTTCCCGATCGCTCGCAACCGATATTTCTGTACTTGTCAAACGAACATTACTACGGGGTGGTAAACCTCAAAGGTTTTCTCGGGGCTGATTATCTGTGCGACTACTGCTACGCAGGTTACAGCGATCGCAGTCTGCATCAATGTCCAGGACACTGCTCGGTCTGTAACGAGCCCGGCTGTAATCCTCAAGGTGGGGCGGGGATTTTCTGCGCACATTGTAACAAAATGTGTAGATCGCAGATCTGTTACGTTAAACATAAACAGCTCCGAGCAAGAAGACGCGGTCAGACATTTGCGAGTAATTGCGATCTGTATAAAAGATGTCTCAAATGCAGCAGGAGTTATTACGCACCCATGACAGGAGATAACAAAACGCACAAGTGCGCTCGGTCACGTTGCAACGTCTGCTCGGTAGACTTAACGGAGGAGCCTCATCAGTGCTTCATGACCCCTCTGGCTCAAGAAATTAAACATTCTGAAAAGTTGATTTTTTACGACTTTGAGACGTACGTAGATGGCGCGGGGACACACAGACCTTATCTGGTGTGCACTAAAACTCTGGGAGGTGACGAGTGGTATGCTTATGGTTTAGACTGTGTGGAGAAGTTTCTTACACGTTTCAGGAGACCGACGTTCAGAGACAGCATTTTCATAGCGCACAATGGGAGAGGCTTTGACAGCTATCTGGTCGTAAACGCAATGATAAAATTAGGAATCAATCCTACCCTCGTTCTACAAGGCGGAAAAATCCTCAGCATGACGGAGCAGGATTATCGTCTGAGATTCATCGATTCGTTATCATTTCTCGGGATGGCGCTCAGCGATTTCCCTAAAGCTCTGGGATTTGCGAGTCTGTCGAAAGGGTATTTTCCCCACAGATTTAGCTCGTCGACCCGCTTAAAATATGTGGGATCGTACCCTCCCCGCTCCCAATTCGGTACAGATCGCATGTCAGACAGTCAGCGGGCAGAGTTTAACAGCTGGTACGAAACAGTGTCCGGAGGTGTGTTTGACTTTGAGAAAGAGGCATTGTTTTATTGTTTAAACGACGTGAAAATCCTCTCCGAAGGATGTGTCAGGTTCAGAGATCAGTTTCTCTCTGACACGGGGGTCGATCCCTTCAGCCGCATAACGATCGCTTCCGCGTGCATGAAAGTGTTTCTGACAAAGTTTCTGTCTCCTAAAACACTAGCGATCCCCGCCGCCGACGATTACCGACGACAGTCCAAAACCTACTCCAGCGCGTCTATTCAGTGGCTAGAGTGGGTTGCTCGCGACAACAACATTTTCATCCAGCATGCTCTGAACCGCGGTGAGAGGCAGATTGGCCCCTATTTTGTGGACGGCTATGCACAGATTGGAGGTGTCGAATATGCGTGGGAGTTTCACGGTTGCTTTTTTCACGGGTGCAACGTATGTTTTTCACCTCAGGAAATCAACCAGCTCGTCAACGTCAGCTACGAAGAGCTGTACGTAGAGTCTCAGGAGAGGGTGCACAGGTTGACGTCAAAATACGGGGTTCGTACATTCGTTCTGTGGGAGCATGAATGGACCGAGATGAAAAAATCTGACGTCCGAGTGGTCGGCTTTCTGAAGGAGTCAGATTTTCCGGAGCCTCTCTCCCCTCGGGAGGCTCTATTCGGAGGCCGTACCTCAGCGCTGATGCTAAGGTATTCTGCTCTACCTGAAGAATCGGTACATTATGTGGATGTCACCTCTCTCTATCCGTACGTCAACTGTAGTTTCCCCTATCCGCTGGGTCACCCCACCATCATCCACAAAGATTTTGACATTCCACAAAACTATTTTGGTCTGATTAGAGCCGTGGTGCACCCGCCGCGTGGACTGTACCATCCGGTTCTCCCCTACAAATCTCCGAGCGGCAAACTGCTTTTCACCCTCTGCCGCACGTGCGCCGAGTTAAACAACCAGAGTAACGCATGCGTGCACGACGACAGAGAGCGAGCGTTGACGGGGGTTTGGGTCTCTAGCGAGTTCAACAAAGCGCTAGAGCTAGGTTACAGAGTCGCTAAAATCACCGAGGTTTGGCATTTTAACGAACGTAGCGAGTCTATCTTTGAGGGATATATTCACACTTTTCTGAAGGGCAAGCAGGAGGCTTCAGGCTATCCCTCAGAAGCCACAGACGAGGAGAGCAGAGAGAGATACATTCGTGAATACAGAGAGAAGCAGGGCATTCAGCTGGAGGCTGACAAAATTGAGGTGAATCTGGCCAAGCGGCAGGTAGCCAAACTCTGTCTCAACAGTTTCTGGGGTAAGTTTGCTCAGAGGAGCAATCTGACCCAGACAAAACTCATCACCGAACCCGAAGATTTTTTCAGTTATTTCTTCTCTGGGCAATACCGCGTCAGTTATTTTACATTTGTAAACAACGACACGGCTTTGATCCAGTGGGAATATAACAAACGATGCATCACTCGTCCCAATCGTACAGACAATATTTTTATTGCCGCGTTCACTACCGCATACGCTCGTCTGAAACTGTACGGTTATTTGGAGAAAGTGCAGGAACGTGTTCTCTACACAGACACAGACAGCTTGGTGTATGTTGTGAGAGAAGGCGACACCCCCCTGACTTTGGGTAATTATCTGGGGGATCTGACAGACGAGCTGGATGGTGACACGATTCAGGAATTTGCGGCTGCCGGCCCAAAAAGCTACGCGTATCAGACTCGCGAACGGGGGAAGGTCACCATCCGGGCGAAAGGCATCACTCAGACTCGAGAGTGCTCTGAAAGAATTAATTTTGACACTTTCAGAGACCTGGTGGAAGACCATCTGGCTCATCCTTGTGGGGGAGGAGAAGGAGGGGGGCTCGGGGTTCCACAAGACACCATAAGACGTGATAAAAAAGGCTTCCTGCTAAGAAACTCATCATTTGTCAAAAGATTCAGGGTTGTCTATGACAAGAGAAGACTTTTCCCCGACGGAAAAACGCTACCTTTTGGTTTCTAGTAAGCATTCAGACTAGAGAGAGAGAGAGAGAGAGAGAGAGAGAGAGAGAGAGAGAGAGAGAGAGAGAGAGAATGTCACACCCTCCTGCTATGGAGGAGATTAGCTTCGATTTTAGACTCAAAACACCTTTTTCATGCATGATCGTTGGTCCGAGCGGCTCAGGGAAAACATATTTTGTTAAAAATGTCATTAAAAACCTTTCGCATGTTTTGGATACTGTACCTGTAAATATTGTTTGGATTTATACCTCTTTTCAGAAAATGTACGAAGAATTGATGCGGCTGAATAAAAACATTAAGTTTGTCAAAGGTCTCCCCGACTCCTTTGATGACGCAGAGCTGTTTCCTCCCGAGCAGAGACATCTGGTTGTGCTCGACGACATGATTTTCCAGGCTTCAGATCACCCTGAAGTAGCAAAATTATTTACACAGTACAGACACCATAGATGTATAAGTGTTTTTATGATATCGCAGAATGTGTTTCATCAAGGGAAGTTCAGCCGTACAATCAGCCTGAATAGTAATTATCTGGTGTTGTTCAAAAACCCTCGCGACAGGCTGCAAATAAACACTCTCGCTCACCAGATCTCTCCCTCAAATAAAAAGTTTTTCTTGGAGAGTTTTGAAGACGCTACCAGAGCCCCTCACGGGTATTTAATCGTCGATCTAACGCCTACGTGTCCAGAACGTTACAGGCTGAGGACAGGCGCGCTTCCGGAGGAGCTAACAGCGGTGTACGTTCAAAGAGTTGTAACATGTCTACGCGAATAAGGAGGAACGCCCCATTACTGAAGGCTTTATACAGCTCAACTCCTCAGAAACGCAGAGATATACTCGCTCACAGCTCTCCCGACTTTCTACAAGCTCTGTGTGAGATTGCTTTTAACCTTCTCAAAGGAAACATTCCTCTATCACCCCCGCAGCTCAGAAAGCTGAGGCGTCAGAAAAAAATCATCAAACTGCTCGCGGATAGAAAAACCGGTTTAAAACGTAAACAACGCGCTCTGAAACATCAGACGGGCGGTTTCATTCTCCCCCTCCTCGCCGCGGTCCTCCCTCTGTTCGGAGATATTTTAAGCGGGGTCGCGAGGAGATAATGTCTCTCAAGACGGCGAATAAAATGTTTATCGTATCTCCGCATCAGCTGAAGAAGTTGACTCAGTCTGAGCCGTCAATACTGCACGATGTTGTGGATGACCTGGACGAGAAGATGAGAGCTGTTTTAAACGAGACGGGGCTGAGTAGTTATGAGAAGGCAAAGCGATATAACGAACTCTTACAGAGGTATTTGACTCTGACTAGACAGGAGAGACAGGAGGAGCAACGGGTGACTCTCAGTCTCCGGAGGGACTCGCAACCCTCCCCCGCCGTCCTCTCCGAGAGCCGTAACGTTACCCCGCCATCTGTCCCGACGAATCCCGGCCCGCAGGACCCCGGGGACGTCATGAGCGACGTGCTGAAAATCTTACCGCCTCGCGACCGGAAGAATGCTGAATATATTTTACGTAAGGTGTCCGAGAATAACGAAGGTTGGACGTCGCGCGGTGAATTTGTCTACAGAGGGGATGCGGTGAAAGGATCGCATATGGTGGATTTGATGAAAAACCTCTCATCCTCTTTTAAAAAACATCACGGTTCACCGAAAGGCTGGTCGAGTTTCTTACAAACTCTAGCGGATCTGAACATTCCTGTGTCGGCCATCAGCAGCTCTCAGACTCGTGACCATTACAGGCGCCTGGTCGAGGCTACACCTGCGTATGCATCTGCGTCCGCACCTGCAGCAGCAGCAGCAGTAGCAGCAGCAGGCTCCTCGTATCGAAGGTCGGAGGAGGATTTACCGCCTCGTATAAAAACGCGTAAGACGAAACGGAGAAGTATAACTCTATCTCCGCGATGGATCAGGCAGGCTACACCTACGTATGCATCTGCGTCCGCACCTGCAGTCCCCCTCGCTGCAGCAGCAGTAGCAGCAGCAGGCTCCTCGTATCGAAGGTCGGAGGAGGAGGATTTACCGCCTCGTATAAAAACGCGTAAGACGAAACGGAGAAGTATAACTCTATCTCCGCGATGGATCAAGCTGTAGCTCCTCGTTGAACTTTTTTTTTTTTTTTTTTTTTTTTTAAATCATTATCAGCAACACCGCTATTTCTAAACCGTGAAGAATAAATAAATAAATGAATGAATAACTAAATGACGAGTCCTGTAATGTCGTTAATAATAAAATGTTTATTGATCATCACACACACACACACACACACACACACACACACACACACACACACACACACACACACACACACACACACACACACACACACGTTTACAAGTCTCGTTCTTTGGCACGTAAACAACGCGTCGGAGTTAGATATTGTGACAATCTTTAAACAGTTGTAATGAACAGGTCATGTGACTAGAAACCTTCGGACAACGCGTTCTAACACAATCTCGATACTTTTTCACAAAGTTAAATACTTCCTGATCGTTTTTTATCACGTCCTCTCGATACCGGGACAGCACATCTGCCATAGATAAGCCGCATGCACGATGACATAGATAGAATATGCAATGGTGACCGCACACAGCGGACGTGAGGTGCTGGAGCTGACGGCTGTGAAACAGAATCTTGTTCGAGTGGGTCTCCAAAAACTCCATAATGCCGTCCGGGTAGTGTTTAAAATGCGGCGGAAAGCCGTAGGAGTCGAAAAACGTGGCGCTTCCATCTGGTTCGAGCGTTAGAGAAAGCCAGTGTTCGCCGGGCATATGGGCCGGGTGTGTATTCACTATGAAGTATGCGGGGGTCTGAAGAGGCGACGTCAGCGTCGGTAGCTGATCAGAAGGCCACACGCCGTAGAAAACATTTCCCAGCAGTCGGTATAAAATGTTCTCCAGCTCGTCCGAGTTCATAATGCGCGGTGTTATGCTAGAATTACGCTACCCAGGAGCCTTTGCGAACCGTACGTACGTGTGTAGTCCGTACGCTCCGGCGGCGGGGTTAGAACGACGTATCCCAGAAGGCTTTGCGATACGCACGCGGTAATGTAGTCCGCATTCTCCGTCGGCGCGGCTATAGAACTACGTATCCCAGAAGGCTTTGCAGGCTGTCATGCAGTCCGTTGACGGGAGAGCGAGCTTCTTCAGTAATAATCCACTAGTACTTGTCTTTTGGCATTGATTTCTAAGATGGAGTCGTAACAAGCGTAGACTATTAGTGTGGTTGTGTGAGGCAGCGGGGTCCTGAATCTCATCTCTAACCTCAGATTCCCGCTGGATGCAGGTGTGAGTGCGTCGCAATCCTCGGTGGGATTCAGATTGAACACAAACAGAGAGTAACCCGCATTAAAGTCGGTACGGCTGATACTTAGAGGAAGATCCTTCAGATATCTCCCGGTCGCTATAAACATGTTGTAAAACTCTCTGACAGAATTCCCCTGATTAAACTGCGGCTGAAACGCTTTGGCGGGGATCTGTCTCCCATCCTGGCAGAGTGCCAGGTATTCCACGTCGTAGTGTCTGAAGTTGAATGGTGAGACATCCCTCTTCCCTGTGAAGGCGTCGTGATGGACCATTCCGAGGACGACATATTTAGGCATGGCACCTAGAAACAGGTTCTCGTGGTTGCATATTCTCGAATTTCCCGGGATTGAATACGTCTTCACGGTGACGCGTGAAAGAGGGTAGAGGGCGTTGCCCCTCGCCAGAGCAGCGGCGTGTCCTACACGCACCGCCGGGGAGACGTTGACCTTTTTAACGTAGAGAGATGCAGCCTTTATCTTCAATCTGAATGTGGAATCGCGGGCCCCCATGAGACAGAACGCATCGCCGGCGCGCGTCAGTTTGATTCTCATGTCCACAGAGTTGAGTAGGAGCCTCTCGCAGAAAAAAACATCCCCGTGTAGAGGACCGAGCAGCTCCACCTCCCTGGACTGTGCCGTGAAGGCCGCTCTCTGCTTCAGGCCTTCGTTAGGCCCGTCGATCGGCTCTATAGAGTCCACAGCACCCGCCGTGTCTTTGTAAAAAAGCCCTGCGCTAAACTGGCTCTTTAGAGTGTCCTCTGAAAAGTTGAGTAGAGTCTCGATCATTGCTCTATAAGGATGGGTGGCGCTGGATTGTGAAATTAACCGATCTCCCAGCATCACGTCGCATTGGCTGAATATCGTATTCAGGGGGTAGTTGATCAATCCTACCGCAGCGTCGGCGTCGATATTCGATCCGTCCGATTTAGTGATTTTTACGCGCAGATACAGCATCATGTCGTTTAAATCTAGATATCTCTCCCCATCCCCCGGGATGAAGAACTCTATCGGTGTGCTGTCTGTCAGGGCGGAGAGGGGCAGGCATTCTTGATATTTTTTATCTTCCACAGACAGCTGCGTCATCGGAGCTGTAAATAAGTCTAGCTCGGCCAAGGTGCATTCTGACGATTTGTGGTGGAGGAGAGCCATACCTCGTTTCTTTGTTTGTTTGTTTTTTTTTTTTTTTTTTTTTTTTAATTTATTTTATTTCTTTATTTTCAGTTAAAATATGTCGCCGCTCTGACCAGACTTCCTCTTCCGAGGCCTGCTTCTGTTGACTGGCTTCTTCCTTTTGCGAGTCGTTTGTTTTTTAGACGAGGTCACGCGGTTTCCGGGAGGGCGTTTTCTCGCCCTCCGTGATAAAACCATAATGCCTCCAGATCCCTCCTGCTTCTGTCCCGTGAATTTTTTCATAGTACGGGCGATGACGTCGGACGCAATGTTACCCGCAGCGTTTTTTAGATGAGGTTTAGCGATAGAGAACCCTTTCTGAATTAAGGGGGATACAAAGCGGAATAATTTGGAGAATAGAGATCCTATTCCTCGACCGTACATAACAGGCGCTCCGTGAAATCCCGGGAGCGCTCCTCCCACCTGTCCCTCGTAATAGGTTATAAACCGCCGGGGGTCGTCTCTCACCCGGATGTGAGCCATTCTCACGCGTTATATTACGATAGCCTCTGTAGAGGAGCAGCCGGTTTAAAGTGTAACTTTAGGATAGTCTTCCCGTAGATGAAGTCCACAGGTTTGTTTGTATCTGTTTTTATCTCTACGCGAATATTTTTAATGTAGTTTTTGGAAACCGGAACGTAGTGCACCGTATTGTATCTGACGCTCGTCACGTCCCCGAAATATCCGTCGACGTCGACTACTCCCAGCAGCGGCGAGTAGCTATCACCTACACTCTGATACTGAATAAAATCTGTGTAGACATAGAGGTTATAAACACCCGTCTTAAGATCGCAGGGGTACGGCGTCGTGTCGTTAGTGACCACCCACCATTCGTCCTCTTTCAAACCTAGCATGTACGCGAGAGGTGCGCGGGCGCGTATTTTGCATAGTCCCCCTCCCTTGAAATCGATGCGTCTCGTGACTTTGTTCTCTACGGCCTCTACGGACGGATCATGTCTCCTGATCTCAGGGATAATTTCGTCTAGGAGGTCTTTAACTCGTTCGTAACACCCCCCTCCTTCCCCTCTACCTATTCTAATAGAATACTCGGAGCGATTATCCTCGTCTATTTTCATAACGTCTAATGAGGCAACTTCCTTAGGGAGATTATACCACGTGTGGGGGTAGATTAACTGGCACATACCAACTAACCACTTCCCTTGTAGTTCTATAGCCTTAGCCAGCTCCACTGTGTAATTCGAGCTAGTGTTGTTTTTAAACATGCTTTTGCAGGCGTTGGAAGGCAGAGTGACGTAAAACCCCTCGTGACCGGTATGCTCCATGACACCCGCCGAGTCAAGGAATGCTCACGTTTCTGTCTGCGGTGACGCCTTTATACATCTTTCAGTCCCGAAACCTTAACCCAGCTGTTAAACTTCGAAGGCCAGTTCCTCCATCGCACCAGAGCCTGTTTTTCTCCCCTCACGGTACGGCGGTCAAGAATTTCCTCGACGAGGTAAGCCTTGTCTTTAGCCATTTCCACTTTCTGTAGCTCCGCCTCGTAGAACGATCCGTCGATAAGTTCTCCGTCGTAATCTCTGAGTTTGTAAACGGGAGGAGTACGCGGAATGCATTCTGACACGGTAAACACTTCGTCCGTAAAACTCTGCTCGTATTTTTTATCAAATACTCCTCTCACTTTAGATATTCTAACGAGGTCGTCCTCCTTAAATTTAAACTTTCTTTTCCGGTGTTTGCGTGTCGTCGGTTCGCCGTACAAGTTGCGAAAAACCTGACGTGTGTTTTCAGACGACACGTCCATAGGGGTCATCTTGATGCTTCGGTGAAAAGTGTTGTTGTAACTTCTAACCAAGTCTTGCAATACTCCGACGTAACGTCTGGTGTTGTGAGCCGTGAAATATCTCCACATCCTCGTTTTCAGCGTACGGTTGAATCTTTCGACCACAGAGGCCTTTAGATCGCTGGCCGTGGAGAAGTGTATGATACCGTGTTTCTTCATCAGAGTCTTAAATGTATTATTATAAAATTCCTTTCCGGCATCCGTCTGTAGTTTTTCAGGTATTTGGCTTTCGCTAAAGACTGACGCAAAAGCCTGCGTGACCTCGCTGCCGGACTTCTTCTTTAAAACACGAACGTAGGCCTTTTTTGAAAACACATCTATGACGGTCAGTAGATAGTTAAAGCCGTCGTTTTCCCCGGACAATTCCCTCATATCGCAAAGATCTGCCTGAAATTGTCTGAGAGGTCTCATCACTATGACTCTATTCCTAGCAAAATGTGTCCTGGCCGGTTTATGCAGAGTATAGGCGTCTTGACCTGCTAAAAATTCTTTCACATCTCCTAACTTCACTTTTCTACCCATCTTGTTTTGAACGGCTCTATGGAGTCTATCAACACCCCCGTAGCTGCCGGGATTTGCGACATCGTAATATAGTTGTTTCATAGACCGTTTCTCTGCCATGTTAACTTTACCAATTACAGGGTTTAACTAACCTTTTCTGCGTGAGAAAAGCACTTTATCTAAAATCCTAAGTCTAAAAATGTAAACAGGATTTTGGTGTCGCTGATGTAAACAAACCAACTGCTCCCGTTCCTAAGCTCTGAGCCTGTCCGTCTGCAGTAATGGTCGTAAACGGTCGTAAACGGAGGAGGAGGGTGACGAGTCTTCAGCCGCTTTGCACAAAGATATACAGACAGACAGACAGATTGCATTAAACATTTAAATTAACCCCCTAACACAGCCTTTAACTAATAAAACCTTCAGGAATGAACGTTATAACCTTAGTTCTGTTTAAACCCTCATCTTCCCACGACCGTAAACTAATGTTTCTTCAGAATAACAACAACAAGGACACCTGGTGCAGACATCTGTTGCAGACACCTGTTGTAGGCTATCAATCAATCTGACATATAGCACCTGTACGACCTTTATGACCTCCTCCCCCCTCAGAAAGGGGGGCGGGGCGGGGCGGGGGCGGGGGGCGGGGGGCGGGGGGCTGGGGGGGCGGGGGGCGGGGGGGGCGGGGCGGGGGCGGGGGGCAGGGGGGGCGGGGGCGGGGGGCAGGGGGGCGGGGGGCAGGGGGGCGGGGGGGCGGGGGGTAATCAATCAAATTTTGACACAAAGCACATTGCTATTTCTCTCTCATCCTCTTCATCACCAGCAGTCCATCCTCTTCATCACCAGCAGTCCATCCTCTTCATCACCAGCAGTCCATCCTCTTCATCACCAGCAGTCCATCCTCTTCATCACCAGCAGTCCTGCAGCTTGATTTCCTTCTTCAACCTCCAGATTGATCATCTTTAACTTAAAAGCCTCATCAGATGCTTTTCTTCATTATTTTCCATGTTGATGAGTACAAATGACTGATTTGCAATAATAAAGTGCGCTTGATTGATCAAACAATTTCATTGGACCTCTGTGAACTACTCATTCATTTGATTGGTCTACGGTTACTAGGCAAAATCTTTTTCTCCACGAAAACAAACAAACAAAAACATGTATGAGCGCACCGTAGTAAAAGCCGCAGTGCTCAAAGTGTGGGGGAAAAGTAGCGGCTTCTAGTCCGGAATTTACGGTAACTGTCCTGCTGCAGCCTCCGTCAATGTGTCAAAATCATGACGGGAATTAATTATTATATCATATTAATAATGATATTACCATGTTAATTAATAATATGCTATATACTTTTTTTATATTATCCTAATTATATTGTATTCTTATTATATATATAATATATTTATTATCTTTTTCTTCTTCTACTCACAATTGAAAAAGGTTCTGAAGCAGGTCTTCTATCACATCATGGATCTATCTATCATCTTCTATCATATCTGAAAATCATGGCCTATATATATATATATATATATATATATATATATATATATATATATATATATATATATATATATATATATATATAGGCCATGATTGTCCTGACCTCGCTGCTTGCAGCTTTAATAATATTTGTAGTTGTGTACTGTGGGTTGTATAGTTGTAGATGTATTTTTCTCTCTACAAATACAACACCACACTTACATATCCGTAACTACAGGAGCCCAAATTCTACTTTACAAGTCGCCCATTTAAAAAACCTGACATGCTCCCATTTGTTGCAGCAAATTTGTAGAAAAACATGAATGAATGTGAAGTTTATTCCCGGACATTTGTTGTAATGAACACCGTCCCTGCCTCTCCACTATGACCCCCCCCCCCCCCCCCCCCCCCCCCCCCCCGGCCAGACTCCATCCACTGCTTCGTCTTCAGCAGAACTGTGTGTCTATGGCCGTGAATGCAGGAAGCAGCCAGAGCAGAGTTTTTTATCAACAGCAGAAGTTGATCTGTTGAATGTCCGGATCAGGTTGCACTTCTTCCTTGCACCACACGGGAGTGTCAACAAGCCCAATCTGTGCAAGGTGCGCCTCCTCACAGGTTGCTCCCTGCAGGCCTCGTCCACGTTGCCCAAAGCTAAATCAAACTCCGCCATTGAGCAAAACATGTTGAGCTCCAGCACCAGTTCATCTGATCTCAAACTCTGTGTTTTGATGATGAATGTTGTCCTTCTTGTTTCATTTCCACATTTCTTCCCTCGTCCTCCACACTGGCTGACCGTCTTCACTGCACCGTCACTCAGACGCCTGAAGGGACGTCACACCAGGTCAACCTGTGCTCAAACAAGACTTTCCTCATGAGAAACAAAGTCATATGATCAGTGCTTTAAGTGGAAAACAACAAGTGTTGGTCCTCCCCTTGGTGACCTGCCGTCAGTCTCTCCTCTAAATATGGACAAAAACATCATATTCAGTGGCCGACAGACATTTTGTACAGCAGGTGGTAAAATAAAGGCACCTTGTGCAGCGTGTGGATCCACCGGCTGCTTTATTATAGTAGTGTGAGATTAAAAAAACCCAAAAAACAAGTATATGTTGTAAGTAATTGCATATTTATTTAAATATTAGAATAATTTTAATAATTCCACCCAAAAAAAAATAAAAAGAGAGAATAAAAGGGAGAAAGAGAGAAAGATGAGTGGATGTCACTACACAACATCCTCAATAAGTTCATATATACTTTTATTGTCCCTGTGGGGATTTTCTTTTTTTTTTATCAGCCTGTACTGCATTACATTTACTGGTGTAATTTAAGTGTTTCATTGTGAAAAAAGCTGCAGCGAGTCCATTTGGAAATTGAGCCAGAGGGTCCAGTGGTCATGTAGAACAAGAACGTGGTGCAGTTTACTGAAAACAATTCGATTTTTTAGGGAGTTTTTAAAAATCTGCCTTGGCAGCAAACCATTTCAATTCAGTGTGATTTTAGTGAGATTGTGAAAACAAAAAGCTGCAGTGAGTCCCTTTGAACACTGACATGGAGGAACTGGGTCATGTAGGAATGGACAGGACAGGATCATGGTGCAGTTTGCTGGAAACAAATGGATTTGAGTTTTTAGGAAATGTTCTGCCTGTACAGTGATTTATAACGTACTGCGTGATTTTAGTGTGTAATTGTGGAAAATGTAGATTTTTCTGTCACAATAACCAGGAGGAGTTAAAAAGAAGCAGTAAGACGTGGTCAAATAGGTGCTGCTTATGAAGGGTTAAACAATGAAAGTCTAAATGATGATACATCATTTTAATTCTGCTTTAAAAGGAGAATATAATGACGTATTGTTTCCCTTCGCCTTGTAAAAGCTCTTCTGCTGCCTGATTGTGGAAATGAAAACCACCTACGTTGTCAATAACACATCAACAGCAGTGCTGACTAAGATGTGTAAATACGATTTTTAAACTTTTACACCAATAATGAGAGAAAAACATCAAATTCACACAACATTTTAAGCTGAAAATCAGTGAGATTTGTGCAATTCTGGTCAGTTTGATGCTTTTCCCACAGATTATTATGTGTGATAAAAGGCCCTTTATTGTAAAAATGAAAGTTTTCATACACTTTTCATGTGACGCATATAAAAATATTCAAAACAAAACCGATTACAGCAACACAAACAAACATAACAAAATAAAGGCTCTTAGTGGCTGTGAAATCACCTGAGTGATCATTTGAACAGTTTTCATGTCGGTTCCATTACAGGCCGGGTCTTCGCCCCATGGGAAGGTTGCAGGTTCAATTCCCATCTCCACCAGTGGATTTGTCCTCCAACCTCAAATTGTCCCCAGTGGATGGACGAGGACTCCTTTTGTCAACATTTACAAAGACCTTGTTCAAACTTAACAGTTTGTCTTTTGCATTCATTTTTATCAATAAACTATTTAAAATAACTTTGTTGTCTTGAATAATTTTTGATAAGACAGTTTAATATGTACAATATGTATTTTATATTTATTTTAGTTATTAGTTAATAATGTACAATTTGATGAATTCTCTTCTCAGTACAAGCGTTGTGTAACCTCGATGTCATCATACTGGATGTATTTCACCTTTTTTTCACCTCCGCTGGACGGACGGACGTTGAAGAAGAATCACGGAGGTCAACCTGTAAAGACGGATTGTCCTGCATGGACCTATTATATGATATGACCTATTATATGAAACAATGAGGAAGCTGTTCCAACTTCCACTAGATCTTATTAGCATCCTCCCCTGTTGGAAGTGTCAGAGCTCATCTGGTCACTGGAGGACAGTTTGATGAGAACGTTGACATTGGACATGTGGACAGGAAGGTCAGCAGGTCAAAACATGTAGAGCTCAACAGCTTCTTCAGGGCTGGTGGGTGGATGAAGACTGTTTTCTGTCCTGACAAGGCAACTAATGTCCAAAACAACATCATCACAGGGACACGGTCCTCTCTGGAGGATTCCTCACTGCAAGCCTGTGTCTTTTGTTGGGACACGTCTTTACGACAGTCCCGAGCATCAGGCAAGGTGGACATCGTCACTGGACGTCCTGCTGGAGACACAGCGTTTCTGGACGGGGGATTCTGTGAGTGTTCCACAGATGAACAACTTCCTGCAGTTCTCTCTCAATGTAAAGAGAAGAGGGGGAAGTCACATCATCTGTACAAATGCTGGTGATCCTACTTCACAATAAAAGCTTTTAGTCATTATGTGGTCATACAGTTTAGTCAGCAGGAGCAAATATTTTCATCACACGTCTTTCAAAGAACCTGTGAAGGGAAAAGCTTTGTATTAAACCTCCTCCTCCATGAAGCTCTGCAGGGCTCTGATGTGTTGCTAAGCAACCAAACAACTGTTGTACAAACTGTAAATGTCCTCGAGGAGACAGCTTGTCCACATCATTTCAGTCAATGCACTTATTTTCACAATAAAACATTCACCTGCACACAATGAATCTAATGTGAGCAATCAATAGCTTAGCCAGGAGAATTGTTCAACTGATGAAGTGAAATAGAGCAACACAGCAATATGTGAGTCAGAAAACTGGTTGAGGGGAAATAAAGATGGAAACACTCAATGTGCCACACTGTGGGGATGTGGAGGCCAGATGTTTGGTGTGGATGGCCTGATGTTCCTCATGTGTAGCACAACAATCAATCCAGGTCCAACGCTCAGTTCTTTGGGTGACATTCCCATTTATGATCTAAACCTTGAAAACAGATTGTTCACATTTCTGTAGTTCTTCCCTCTGCCAATATAGTGCTGGTTGTGACTGTGTGTCGGTGGCCAGCATGGCGGCAGGAACAACCATGTTTTCCCACCTTCCACACCTGTCTTCATCTGTCATACATCACCTTTAAAGTCCTAGTGAAATGAAACTTCCACCTCCAAAACACTCTGGCTGTCGCTTCTAGGGACATTTTCCTGCTAACTGGCTGAAGGTAAAATGTTAAAACACGACAATCTGTGAGAAAATAGCCGATAAACGTTGGTATTTCCTCTGCTGGGCGGAGCTTCTGACAATAACAGAGTGACATCACTAGTTGTGCACACGCCCAAGTTGTGTTTACATTATGGAGGATCAGAGTTTTGACCACGAAGAGGCTGAATTGAACCATATTTCATCATCATCATCATTTCAAAGCCAGTGATTGATGAAGAAGACACAGAAGGTGGTTCTGCCATCGGTGACCCCGTCTGGAACATGTTTGAGGAAGCAGAAGACGCTTCGTCCTCCATTCGTCCTCGTCTCCTCGTCTCCTCGTCTCCTCGCCTCAGCAGTTTTCACCTTTGAGGCTTTGAGGCTCCTGACGTTTGTCAGAACGACCGGCTTCCTGGATCCAGCATGTCGAAGCGCTTTTCCCACTGCGCAGAATCACCGAAGATGAGTCCAGGTATTACTTGATCGTCTACTAGCCGCCCGAGCTAGCGGCTCCCGCTAGCTGCTAGCGGCTCCCCCCGTGCTCCTTTTCTCCTCTCTCGGTCTCTTCCAGGCTCAATCTTTCATCAAGGCTCATAAAACGCAGACTATAACTTCAAAACACTGTTAAAACTTGGATATTTAAGAGGAAACAAGCCGATATAAACACAACAGATGGAGATCTGCACAACTCTTGACGTCACGCCCATGAAGAAGAAGGATTCCCCCGACTTCCTCGGCTGGAGATTCAAAATTCAAATAACTTTGTTATGCGACAACAGTGGTGGGGCAGAGTCGGAGGAACCTTACAAGTAGAACCCCAACTATCGTTTTTTTGCAAAGTAGTGTTTTACATTTCACTGGGCCTTTAACTCACCTGAAGCCTAAAATCATGTAACATGTGAGACGCCAGCGCAATACTGCCGATTCAATACAGCCTGTTCAGGATACATCGAGGTTTTTTTTTAAATTTTATTTTTTTACAAAACCTTCATTCCAGGCTGTTTCTATGAAGCTTTATGATGTTCAGTCTTGCTCACTAAATATAAACTCAAAAACTTTGTTTTATCATGACAAATCCTGTTCATTCAGAAAAACACTGCATTTTTTTTCTATGTGAACAAACATGATGTGCTTCATAAGTAATACAGTGCTAATAAAAGCTGTTTGCACACCAAAAGACAAGTTCTCATAAAAATAGACTCGTTTACAAGCAAGATGGCTTGTTTTTGTTTTATTTTGAAACTGACTCAGAGGTGGTTGCAACTCACTTTTCTATGAAACAGACACCAAACAAAAAGTAGTTTTGTTTTAAATGTACAGAATTATGTATTAAAGGGAAACAGGATGAGTAACATTTTATACATGAGGCTTGAAAACATCCAATCGTTTCTGGCTCGTTAGTAAAACGTCACAAAACTCAGTCGTGAGAAATATACACACTTTTTTCCATGGATTTGATGTTAAATTAAAATAAGAAGCTTTCCTCAGTGATATAAAGAATTTATGATTTGAATGAAGGCAGCTGCTACCAAACATCAGCAGCTGCCTTCGTTCACATTGTAGGAAAAACTAAATCAAGTTTGCGAAACTAATTTTTCTGCATAACAGAAAATAAACTTAGAAATTTCAACAAACACTCAACAAAGGCAAAGCTGAATAAATATAATTATTAGGGCTGTTAGATTTTACAGTGTCGCTAAAATAGTTCAACAATAAACGACAACTACAGTTTGTTCAAACCAAACATTTGGAAAGTTGTTTTGAGTTATTTGAGTAAAACTTCTATACTTCTGGAAAACAGTAACTAAAAAAAGTGTTTTATTGTGCTAAATCTCTGGAGTTTTCTCCTGATGCAATATGTTTTCACAGTAAAATGATGTAAAACAAAAGCCTTTAAATTCTCCAGCTTGAGCCAACTTTTGACCAGAAACTTGTCGTAAATTGTCACTAAACTTACAAAGCACCAAACATGTATTCAGTCATTTCATTTAACTAAAACATAAAATAAAATCCACTAAACCTGTATAAATAGCCTTTTATTTTGAGCAGTTATCTCGGTGTGGACACAATGAAGCCAGGATTTCTAACAAGAGCTGATCAGGTCGATGCTAACTC